>NW_019524907.1:0-34695 GCF_002814215.2 Seriola lalandi dorsalis
TTACTATACTATGACAATTTTATCACTTTTTATTCCTTACTATACTATGACATTTTTTTGCCTTACTATACTATGACGTTTTTATGCCTTACTATACTATGACGTTTTTATGACTTTACTATACTATCACGTTTTTAGGACTTTTTATGCCTTACTATACTATGACGTATATCTGACTCTTCATGCCTCACTATAATATGACATTTTTATGCCTAACTATACTATGAAATTTTCTTGACATTTTTTTTGCCTTACTATACTATGACATTTTTATCACTTTTTATGCCTTACTATACTATGACATTTTTATCACTTTTTATGCCTTACTATACTATGACAATTTTATCACTTTTTATGCCTTACTATGCTATGACGTTTTTTGCTTTACTATACTATGCCATTTTTATCACTTTTTATGCCTTACTATACTATGAAATTTTCTTGACATTTATTTTTGCCTTACTATACTATGACGTTTTTATGCCTTACTATACTATGACGTATATCTGACTCTTCATGCCTCACTATAATATGACATTTTTATGCCTAACTATACTATGACATTTTTATCACTTTTTATGCCTTACTATACTATGACATTTTTATCACTTTTTATGCCTTACTATACTATGACAATTTTATCACTTTTTATTCCTTACTATACGATGACATTTTTATGCCTTACAATGCTATGACGTTTTTTTGCTTTACTATACTATGCTATTTTTATCACTTTTTATGCCTTACTATATTATGAAATTTTCTTGACTTTTTATGCTTTACTATAATATGACGTTTTTATGACTTTTTTTGCCTTACTATACTATGACATTTTTATCACTTTTTATGCCTTTCTATACTATGAAATTTTTTTGACTTTTTATGCTTTACTATAATATCATGTTTTTATGACTTTTTATGCCTTACTTTAATATGAAATTTTTTTGCCTTACTATACTATGATGTTTTTCTGACTTTTTTTGCCTTACTATACTATGACATTTTTATCACTTTTTATGCCTTTCTATGCTATGACGTTTTTTGCTTTACTATACTATGCCATTTTTATCACTTTTTATGCCTTACTATACTATGAAATTTTCTTGATATTTATTTTTGCCTTACTATACTATGACGTTTTTATGCCTTACTATACTATGACGTATATCTGACTCTTCATGCCTCACTATAATATGACATTTTTATGCCTAACTATACTATGACATTTTTATCACTTTTTATGCCTTACTATACTATGACATTTTTATCACTTTTTATGCCTTACTATACTATGAAATTTTTATCACTTTTTATGCCTTATTATACTATGACAATTTTATCACTTTTTATTCCTCACTATACTATGACATTTTTATGCCTTACTATACTATGACGTTTTTATGACTTTACTATACTATCACGTTTTTAGGACTTTTTATGCCTTACTATACTATGACGTTTTTATGCCTTACTATGCTATGACGTTTTTTTGCTTTACTATACGGTGACATTTTTTCACTTTTTATGCCTTACTATACTATGACGTATATCTGACTCTTCATGCCTCACTATAATATTACATTTTTATGCCTAACTATACTATGACATTTTTATCACTTTTTATGCCTTACTATACTATGGCATTTTTATCACTTTTAATGACTTACTATACTATGATGTTTTCATGACTTTTTATGCTTTACTATAATATCACGTTTTTATGACTTCTTATGCCTTACAATGCTATGACGTTTTTTTGCTTTAGTATACTGTGCCATTTTTATCACGTTTTATGCCTTACTATGCTATGACGTTTTTTTGCTTTACTTTACTATGCCATTTTTATCACTTTTTATGCCTTACTGTACTATGAAATTTTCTTGACATTTTTTTTGCCTTACTATACTATGACATTTTTATGACTTTTTTATGCCTTACTATACTATGACATTTTTATCACTTTTTATGCCTTAATATACTATGACAATTTTATCACTTTTTATTCCTTACTATACTATGACATTTTTATGCCTTACAATGCTATGACGTTTTTTTGCTTTACTATACTATGACAATTTTATCACTTTTTATTCCTTACTATACTATGACATTTTTATGCCTTACTATACTATGACGTTTTTGTGCTTTACTGTATTATGACTTTTTTTTTTTCCTGTACTATACTATCACGTTTTTTCACAACTTTTTATGCCTTACTATAATATGACGTTTTTATGACTTTTTATGCCTTACTTTAATATGAAATTTTTATGACTTACTATGCTATGACGTTTTTTCGCTTTACTATACTGTGACATATTTTCACTTTTTATGCCTAACTATACTATGACGTTTTTATGACTTTTACGCCTTACTATACTATGACATTTTTATTCCTTACCATACTATGACATTTTTAATACTTTATATGCCTTACTATACTTTGACGTATTAATGCCTTACTATACTATGACATTTTTATGCCTGACTATACCATGACCTTTTAATCACTTTTTATGCCTTACTATACTATGACGTTTTTATGCCTTACTATACTATGACGTTTTTATGCTTTATCACACTATGACGTTTTTATGACTTTTTATGCTTTACTATACTGTTTTTTCATGACATTTCACGCCTTATTATAATATCACGTTTTTATGACTTTTTATGCCTTACTTTAATATGAAATTTTTATGTCTTACTATAATATGACTTTTTTATGACTTTTGACGCCTTACTATACTATGACGTTTTTATGACTTTACTATACTATCACGTTTTTAGGACTTTTTATGCCTTACTATATATGACGTTTTTATGCCTTACTATAATATGACTTTTTTATGACTTTTGACGCCTTACTATACTATGACATTTTAATGACTTACTATACTATGACGTTTTTCTGACTTACCATACTATGATGTTTTTATTTCTTATTATAAGCATGATGTTTTTATGACTTTTTATATCTTACTTTATTATGAAATTTGTATCACTTTTTATGCGTTACTATACTATGACATTTTTATCACTTTTTATGCCTTACTATACTATGAAATTTTCTTGACATATTTTTTTGCCTTACTATACTATGACGTTTTTCTGACTTTCTATGCTTTAGTATACTGTGACATTTTTATCACTTTTCATGCTTTACTATACTATGATGTTATTATGCCTTACTTTGCTATGATGTTTTTATGACTTTACTATACTATCACGTTTTTACGACTTTTTATGCCTCACTATACTATGACGTTTTTACGACTTTTAATGCCTCACTATACTACAACGTTTTTATGACTTTTTACGCCTTACCACATTATGACGTTTTAACGCCTTACTATACTATGACGTTTTTTTGAAACTTTTTGCCTTATTATACTATGATGTTTTCATGCCTCATTATACTATGACGTTTTTATGCCTTACTATACTATGACGTTTTTATGACTTACCATACTATGATGCTTTTATTTCTTAGCATAGCTTAGCATGATGATTTGCCTTACTATACTATGACGTTTTTCTGACTTTTTATTCTTTATTATACTGTGACATTTTTATCACTTTTCATGCCTTACTATACTATGACGTTTTTCTGACTTTTTACGCCTTACTATACTATGACGTTTTTACGCCTTACTTTGCTATGTTTTTTGCTTTACTATACTATCATTTTTTTTCATGACTTTTTATGCCTTACTATAATATGACTTTTTTTATGACATTTTAATGACTTACTATACTTTGACATTTTTCTGACTTTTTATTCCTAACTATACTATGACGTTTTTATGACTTTTTACGCCTTACTATACTATGACATTTTTCTGACTTTTTATTCCTAACTATACTATGACATTTTTATGACTTTTTATGCCTTACTATACTATTAAGTCTTTATGACTTTTTATGCCATAGCATAGTTTCATTTTTTGACTTATCAAGCCATAATATACTATGTTGTCTAACTGACTTTTTACGCCTTATTGTACTATGACTTTTTATGCCTCACAATACTATGTCGTTTTAATGACTTTGTATGCCTTAGTATACCATATCGTTAGTATGACTTTTTATCCCTTACTATACTATGACTTTTTATACCTTACTATGCGATGTAGTTTTTTGGACTTTTTACACCTTACTGTACTATGATATTTTCATGAATTTTTAAACCCTACTATACTATGTATACTATACTTATGTTTTTATGACTTTTTACGCCGTACTATATTATGACTTTTTATGCCTTACTACACTATATCATTTTCATGACTTTTTACTCCTTAATATCGACACCCTCTTAAAATAATGGCCTAAGTCATTTTTTCAGGTTTTTCAGGAAACACAAAAAACTCAACAAAAGAGTCACACTTTTGACATAGGCCATTATACAACCGGGGGTAGAATTGCATGTTCCCCTCAACTGAGGATTCAGGCGATTTTACCAGAGGTGGCCAGCATCATGAGGAGGTGATTTAGGCAAAAAAAACATTTTTGTCAAAACATGACTTAGGCCATTATTTTAGGAAGGTGACGATATAGAAGACTTAGAAAGAACAGGAGCTCAGGAGAAGACCACGCCCATCTGTACAGACCAACAGAGGGAGCACAGCAGAGAACATGGAAAACCAGAACCTAATCCTAACAGTTTAATGAATAGTACATGGGTACTGGTTGACAGTTTATCGGCTTGTTGAGTGGTTAAATGTGTTGACTGAAACAAAAAGAACCTCTATTGTTATAAATTACATTCTGAGCTGTGAGTTAAAAAAGGTTACAGTTGTATATACAGGAGGATTAAAGGCTTGTCTGTGTGTTTCTGTATGAACTCTATCTGCAGGAGGCCAACTCTGATTAGATACCTAATGACAGACAGAGTGGGGGATAAAGCTGCAGTCACACCAGGCTGAATTGAATATAATTGCAAGCTGCTCACTGGGAAAGACTGTTTTCGTTACCCTCCCACTGGTGATAACATCTGTTGTCATTTGTGAATCAGATTTTTCTCTGACTTGGGATCGGGTTTGATGTTGATTTTTTTTTTAAATGGTCTTCAAATAAAGCACCCAACTGATCCATCAGCATTTCAAGATGATAAAAACCAAAACCATCAGTTATTTTCACACCAGGGGAGGCAATCTCTATGTACAAAAACTGAGATTTATTTTCTGCAGGTTATGATGGTGGTTGATTCTGGACTAGCAACATTTGGCTCACAGCTTGGCTGTTACTTCAAATGGCAATATCAGCAACCAAATACAAGGAAGATTGAACTGACTATACTTCCAAGCTGCCGACTGGTATGCTCATGTTAGTCTCCCATGCTTTTTTTGATTGATTGATCCCCTGCCCAGTTTAACCAGCCAGGAGACAGTGAATAGAAGAAGCTGAAAGCAACACACACACACAGCAGCAAATCATATTGTTTTATTTTTATAAACATGCATTCTGCTTAAACTTGAAGCAAATTTTTACCATGTGTTATTTGCACAATTTTATTACACTGTGTTCCCCCTCAAATAACCAAGGCACTGACTGCATAGATGATAGCTGTAGCTAGCTGGCAACATACACACCAACCATGTGTTGTGCATTTGTGCCGTGTGACTGACAGCTTAAAAGCTAGTAGGTTCTTTCTGCTATTCTCCTCCAGACTACTCAGTTGAAATTGTGAAATGTGCCTTTAAGCTGTGTTGCCTAGATACAAGAGTCATCAGACCACGTTAGATGAGCTGCGCACCTTGATAGGAGTGGACGCCCATTGATCAGCTCCTATCTCTTTCTGCACCTCAGCTCAAGAGTAATGTTTAGGTTACATGTGGCCTCAGTAATGTTCATGTATGATCAGATAGAGCCGTCCAGCTGGGCCTCGTAAAGTTGAAGTGTAGGAAGTTTATAACGGCGAGTATTGTGGAAGTACCAGTGCTTGTGTGGACGTGAGTTTTCTGCCTTTATCTCCACACTTTAAATTGCTTCAACCAAGACACGTAAACCCAAACTATTACAATGGTAACACTAACAATGTCTTAATCATACAATTTCCAGAAGATGAACATCTGGTAAATCTGTTTATACTGCATGATGAACATTAATGCAGCTACAATTACATATATTTCGTCTTCAAAATGCCCAAGACTGGCTCCTCTGGATTACATCATTATGCCACATAACCACGTAAACACATAAACACAAATTACATGCATGTGTAATTTTACTGTGAATCTCTTGAGCGACCCTGGGTGTCTGCGTTATTGTTTCCAAAGGTCTCAGGTTTTGCCCATCCAGACGACAATCCAACCCTGGAGTTTTCTAACTAAAATGGAGCCAGCAGCGTTTCCAATAGTCTCCATTTTCAGTGCTAAAAAACGCCGGAGTAGTGTGGTGGACGGGAGGTGAAAATGTAGCAACAGAGATGAGATTTAAAATGAAAACATGGTAGTGTGGACGTAGCATCAGTAATGCCTTGAAGGAATTTCTTCAAATTCAAATTCAGTCAAAAGTCAAGGTCACATGAATTCATACACTAATTATGACACAGTTTAACTCAAATGTTTATAAGGATAAAATGAAGTGATGACATTTTATATCCAAAAGGTCAAAGGTCAACTTCACTGTGACATCATAATGTTCTGTAAAAACCCTTCTGGCCATTATTCAATGCTGTAATTCAGGAAGAAGAGACTGTGACTTTATTTATTAGCTGGTTGTTGAAGGAAAAAACCAGGAGGAAGTGATTCTAGTTTTTGATTTTAATATTTTTCAATGGAAATATGAGGAGCACAAGCAGAAAAGATCCTTTCCCATACAACTTTATTGATGCATTGTCCCTCGGTAGCCTGTATGTGCAGCGACACAAGGCCAAAGGCTTGTTTAGCTTGGATCAGCCCCCCCCCCCTGCAGCATATGATGTTTGATGACTGTACTTAGGATTGCTGCAGTTGTAGGTGACATTGACTGTGGTACTATCCATTTAAAATAATGGACACTGGAACACATGGGTCAGAGTTAGCTATGCGTGTTAGTGTCAGTGGGGTCGTTCTGTCAGTGTGTAATGTGTCTCAAGTCCCAGTGTTGCACATTTGTGGCACACGCCCTAGTTTGTGGCACACGCCCCCGTTGTAATGGAAATAGATGGCAAAAGGTTTGGAGAGAGAGAGAGAGAGAGAGAGAGAGAGAGAGAGAGAGAGCAGAGCACATTTCCTGCATACCTCTCTCTTACCCGTTCTCCCTGTGTTCTCCCTCCCACTTTGGGCTTCAGAGTGAGACTGCCTCACAAGCACTGTGCTCCTGTCTCTCTCTCTCTCCCCTCTCACTCTCTCTCCCCTCTCTACCTCTGCCAGTCTCTCTCTCTCTCTGTTACTCTCACTCAGTCAAAGGGGGGATTCTCCGTAACCAGCTGTAGCTTAATGTGTTCCTCTTCTCAACATGTTGTCATCATCATTTCATTGATCTTCTTTAAGGCTGTTAAAAGAGCACCTTCCTCTTGAATCTAGACACTTTGGAGAGGCTTATTTACTGTTGAGAGCCCACTCAACAATGGAGGGATTTCTGTTGTCGTGGATGACTCATTTAGGTTATTTTCCCTCTTCGACACTGCTGGATATAGATTTTTTTCCCTTTTGTTTCACGTGCATGTTTCACCTCTCAGATACTCTGTAGAATCTGTTGGGACTTTTATAGAGTGTGAAATATTTGCAGTAAGTGTGAGGTTTGGAGGAGCAAAGTGAGACAAAGCATGGCCGATGGAACAGCTGAGTGTTGAACCCTTCTGTCCAGGGAGGCACCCCAGGTAAGACTGTATACTGAATGTGTTTATTCTAATTCGCTTGCATGCCCAAGCAGATTTGTAATTGTCCGTAAAGA
Source organism: Seriola lalandi dorsalis (assembly GCF_002814215.2). NCBI lineage: Eukaryota > Metazoa > Chordata > Actinopteri > Carangiformes > Carangidae > Seriola > Seriola lalandi. The sequence goes on from NW_019524907.1 coordinate 7,882, forward strand.
TATATTTCCATGTATTGACTAAAGGCTGTCGTGTTTATCAGAGCATTGCAGCCAGGTCTATTAGTGGAGGCTGAAATATAGACTTCATCTCTGCCCCTGGTGTTTTGGGAACAGCTTAAGGAAGAATACTTTCTCAGTGATTTCTGTCTGAGGCTTGACAGCTTGGTATTAATTTGACTAAAAATGTTCTCTGTGTTCCTTCAACAGTCAACTCTGATACAGTTAGCTCTTTTTTTAACAACTTGCATCATTTTGCCTGTGAACTCTGAGAAAATGAAGATAACTCAATAATTATAACTCTTATTTCCATCAGAAATTCTTTCACTGTTAAGATTTCCTAATTTTTACCAGTATTAAGTAAATACATTGAACCAAAATGCAACCTTCAGAATACTTTCTTCTTCTGTATTTTGCTGTTATTTTGTTTTATAAATGCTTTGGAAACGTATCTTTGAATCAGGCTGTGGCTGACTGTTCATGTTCAGTCCAAACCGATATGTCAAAAGCCATTTGACAAGCTTAGGTCAGACAAAGACACTGTTCCTAAACATCTTATTTCATTAGCAGTTTGGTAAAACTTGCGTAGCCTGACAAGAACACACTGTTCTTCATGGTATTTTACTCTACATAAAACATTTGATTGAATTGGCATGAGCCAGGAAATATCAGAGCTGCCTTCTAAGGCATGAGTAAACTGAGGCATTTCATATTCCTCAATTTTAGTGAGCGAGTTGGTAGTTCTCCACTCCTGGAAACATGCAAAGGTACTTCAACTGAAAGATGGCAGATGTTGTACTAGTAGAGTTCTTTCATAGAGGCTTCTCTAACAAATGGAGATTATAAATGAAATTAAACAAGCTAGTACACAGTAGCTTTGATTATAATATCTCACATTTTTTGTAAGAAAATAATAGTTCAAAGACCATTCCAAGTTAGATGACGAACGGATTAACAATTGTCATTTTTCTGTGAAGTTGCCACCCTCACCCTTTCCTTTCTGTTCTCATCCATCTAGAAATGACCACAGTGTCCATGGAGCCTATAGGAGTCCTTGTGGAGAAGGGTGCCAATGCCACTGACCCCCCTCTAAACTCCCATGAGGATGCAGCTGCCACCTTTACCATCAGCACCATCCTCTCCATCATGTGCCTGATTGGAGTCTCGGGAAACATTTACACCTTGGTGGTCATGTGCCATTCCATGAGGACTGTAGCTTCCATGTATATCTACATCATAAACCTAGCTTTGGCAGATCTACTGTATCTTCTCACGATCCCCTTCGTGGTCTGCACACACTTCTTGAAAGGATGGTATTTTGGCAACACAGGGTGTCGGATTCTTATTAGCATGGACTTCCTGACCATGCATGCCAGCATCTTCACGCTGACCATTATGAGCACTGAGCGCTACTTTGCAGTGCTCAAGCCACTCGAAACAGTCAAACGGTCTAAAAGTTACCGGAAGGCCATCGCTCTGCTGGCCTGGGCAGCTTCTCTCATCCTGGCCCTACCAATGATTGTGAGCATTCAGCTAATGACAGTGGGCAACAAAGCCATGTGTCAGCCCACCTTGTCCCCACTCTCTTACAAGATTTACATCTCTGTCCTGTTTTGCACTAGCATTGTCGCTCCAGGACTCATCATTGGCTATCTCTACACCCAGCTTGCACGGACTTATTGGGTTTCACAGACAGAGACTTTCAAACAGACCAGGAAACTTCCCAATCAAAAGGTAAGTGCATCACAAGACAGTGTATTTTATGAGAGTCATTAAGTTTTCCCTGCTCATTTCAAAGATTTTAAAACCTCTACTGTAAAAATAAAACTGTTTTCTGATGTGGCACCTCTATGGTTCGGATTTAGTTTAAGCACAGAAACAACTTCATCAGGATTAGAGAAAGAGTACAATTTGGGTACTGGGGAAATAATCATGGTCATGGTTAAAAAAAATCTTGAGGTGGGAAATTCTGAGTGGTCTACTGTATAAAAGTTTAAACTTTTGTTGGCCCATGCCACAACCGCAGTCTCTTCCATCTGACTTTAGAACTTCTGACATGTCTGCTAGAGGGAGGTCTGGGGCTCTGTCATTGGCTCTCATACTAGACATTGTCCTTCACGTCTTACCCAGTCTGCAACTGAATATCCATCAGGCTGAACCTGGCATATAGGCTGGGAGTTTGAGATGGCTCTGATGTATAAACCAAGGCTGGTTATTCAGTTGTTATTCAGTTGTTATCATGGATAATGTACTAACTCCTGAGGGGGGGGGGGGGGGGCGGGGGGCTCCTCCGTCCCGTAGCTGTGACATTGTTTCTCACACCTATTGCATGCACATGTTTGAGTGTAAGTTCGCCAACAACACCATCATCATGGCTGAGAAACAGTTGCTATTTAAGTGTATGAGCGGTGGAGCATCACTTTGGCTCTCTGCTGAAAGGGTTCCATTATCAGTCCTCTCCCTGCTGCTTTAGGTTTTCTATTTTCCATTCCTCTCTTGCTCTCTCCTCATGCAATTTGCTTCATAGCAGGGTTTAAGACGGGTCCACTTTGTCTTATCAGAGTGATTAACAATGTTCCCAACATTATCCCGCAGTTGCATTACTTGCTCTTCATAGGGATTACTTGAACTTTCGAGCAAAACAGAATGTAGACTGTCCAACTTTGTGTTTTGCTGCTACTATTTCTCAGTATACCCGACCACATTTATAAGTCGATATGACCTGATGCTATCACAACCACTGCAGGTAACAGATTAAAAACAGTGTCAAAATTACATATGTTGTTAACTAGCTCACAACTAGCTTAACTAGTTTACTGTGTGTTGCAGGAGTACATAGCTTTACTCTTTATGTCATATTGTAAAACTGGTCTAAAGGAAATCTGTGTTTTATGGTTCCTCTCTTTGGTCTTATGTCCCAAAGGTGCTCTACCTGATCTTCACCATTGTGCTCCTCTTCTGGGCATGTTTCTTGCCATTCTGGATCTGGCAGCTGCTGGGTCAGTTCCACCCTTCACTGTCCCTCTCCACCAAAGCTAAGCGCATCATCAACTACCTGACCACATGTCTGACCTACTCCAACAGCTGTATCAACCCTTTCCTCTACACATTGCTCACCAAAAACTACAAGGAGTACATGAGGAAGCACAAGCGCTCCTGGACAGCTGGCAGCTACTTCAGTAGAAGGAGTCGTTTTCAGCACTCACCTCGCAGGTCACCATCGTCCAGCAGTCAGCAGTGTACTGAGAGCTTCATGCTCACACACACAGCCTCCCTGCGGGCTCATAACAGCAGTCTGTGAGGTAGGAGCAGCTTTCTTTCACTAACATTTGTGATTTTGTTGCTGATGAGAAAACTATGACAACCTCTGAAGTACACTCGAAGACTGTCCCGAAACAAAACCTAGCACTGCACTGTGTTCCAGCTGTTTTTTTTCCATCTTCTACCACCAATTATGCACCAGTAGCCTGGGAGCCAGGGATGCTTTAGACTTGGCAGCTGTGTTGGAGTTTTCTATCAGAGCAAAGCTTGGTTGTGATCGGCTATGTCATTACAGATGGCATTGATTTCTGGCCCTCTGAAAACATGTCTGTTTAGGATTCCTACTTCCTGGTATGCAGTGTAAATACACCCATATGGGAACTCTGCCTCTTAATATTTATGTAAGGAACTGGGTGGCAAGAATAAATATTTGTTTGCATGGGAAATCCAGAACTTTTTTTTATACCACTGAGTTTCAGAGAACTATCTACTTTTCAAAAGAAACAACACATGAATAAATCAAAGTCTATATGATTGGCTCATATATAATATATGAGCCAATCATACAGTTCCACCAATTTGTGCATAGAAAAGAAAAACTCTATGTATTCATTAAGTTAATTAGTCTGAAAAATGGTTTCATGCTGGCTGTATATTGCTACCTGGCACTATACTGCTGTGATGACCATATATTGCATTGTGTAATCTAATCCAAGTCCAGAGGGTTAGTCCACTAGCTTCTTCTTTGAAGACTAGTCAGTAGAACAGTAGGTAGACCTGAGGGCTGTACAGCTGTAGCTCATTACCATTAATTAAGTGGCAAAACACCAAAAACAGAATCTTGGCAGTTGTCTGATGGTTTTCTTGAAAAATAAAAACCACTCTGTATATTTTAATGTTCAAGAGACTGTTTTCCTTTTTTAGTTTTGTTCATAAGAAACCAACAATATAGCAGATTGAGGGAATCACCTCCTCTCAATTAAAGAGACGAAGCTACCATGTGCCTTGATACTTGTGGCAACTGAGTTTTTGAAACTGACCAGTTACACTTTTAAGTGCATCATAGCATAATTTTAAGCTTGTCACAATAAAAGCTTTGTACTTTTGAGTTTCAGGGTGATGAAGCTCTCTGTCCTTAGTTCTTCTTAATGTTACACATATAAAACAGACGGTTGAGGTTGAGGGTTAAGCGCTGGGCGAGGGGCGAAGGGTGGGGTTGTGTTACAGGAAACGTGCACACACACACACTAACATAGTTATATAAATGTCATGCCATGAAAAAAAGCTGAGATGCAACACACGATTTTTTTGTTGCTCTCCTGATGATAACAGCTGAGAAATTAATAACTACATAAATACTATATGAATGTGGTTCCAGACTGACACAGCAGGATATTATAACTGAGTGTTTACCTTTTTCCACATGCGCTCTCCAATGAAACCAGACTATTTTCTGTACAATAACATCACTTTTCATTTCAGTTCATCCCACTAGAGAGTACAAAGTAAGGAAAAATTCAATATTTACAATCCCGTTCATAACTTCACACTCAGCTAATGTATTGCTAATACTTTACCTTTGATTGCTTGGAGGTGTGTGCACACTGCCTGCAGAGACAGAAACAGTGAGTCATATATTACCACTCTCTGCCTTGGAATACAATGTGCTGAGTGACACCGGCCATAATTCACAAGGGCAGAGAATATGGAGACACACACACATACACAGTCCCCAATACACTCAGTCCAATACTGTGTGTGTGCTTTAATGACAACCTGTAATTTAAAGTGTTGGACAGTGATTCATTATGTTGGACTTTAAAAAGAACAAACATCAGAGCAGCTCTTTAAACCTGTGGTTTCCAAAACTGGGCCTTCAACAAAAACAGTAACAGTAATAAACAGAACAACACTGTTATCCCCTGTGTTGCTGGAGTATCTGAAAAACTTAGGAGGCTCTTTAACAAACACAGAATCCCTGTGCACTTCAAGCCCAGTAATTGTCTGAGACAGAAGCTGGTCCACACTAAGGACCAAACACCCAGGAATAACCAGCGCAGTGTAGTCAGGGACACACAGACCTGAACACTGGGAAAACAAAACAACCACTTCACAAGTGCAGAGTCAAGTCCTGAGGTCAGGACTCAGCAGTCCACCTAAAGGTCAAGGGACTCTCACCTGAGGAGATTTTAGTCGCTGAAGACCGATGGTTTGGAAAAAGGAGTAAAAGAAGACATCTACATCATCATCATCACACGTAGACCACCTCCAAACAGAGGAGGTGGTCTACAACACCACTTATCAGCCACTTACAATGCAGTCCTGAGATCCCTCCCCAGGCAGCTTGACACTCATTCAGACCATGACTCATGACTCCCTCACTACTCATACAGGGGTGGACAGTAACAAAGTACATTTACTTGAGAACTATACTTTTGTACATACATTTTTGGAGTATCTGTATGTTACTTGAGTTTTCTTTATTTTGTAAACTTCTTACTTCTACTCCACAACACTTAAAAGACAAATATTGGACTTTTGACTCCACTACATTGCTATGAAGAACTCTTACTTTGAAGAAGAGCTTTTAGTCAGTGAATTTATTTTACATTTTTTTGGAAAATGTGATAGACCATACACTGTGTTCATCACAGAAGAAAAAAGCCACAGCCAACTCATATACACTCATCATGTCTTTTAGATAAAAATGAGGCAGAAGATTAAAAATTTTCCTGCTCAAAGCTTGCTCTTCTACAGCTCAGAGGAGACAAAACAGTGATTCTCATTTGAGTCTCACTTTAGTTTCTATTTTGTCTGATTCTCCAAAACTTCCCTAGGAGAAATAGGTGAGGCACAACAACTTGACACTTACCCTGCTAAAATAGATAGTGTTTTTAATGGCTTCTTTTATTCTCCTTTGTAAATATATGTGATGGGAAAGTGGTCTCAGACTTTTGGACACCACTGTATATAAACTAATATTTTGTCCACCCCATGAATTTGATTTGACATTATATTAGGAACACTTTGACCATTAAAATAAACCAACACTTTTCAAACAGATTCAGTAAATACCAAACATTATAATCCTCATTAAGGAGGGTGCATTGCAGGCCTGTTCCTGTTGCATTAGTTTTATCAAGGTGCCCCATATGAATTAAAAATAATAATAATCAAGGACACTTAAAAATCAAGCTAAAACAAATCAGCCCTTTATTAAATGTTAACCCAATATAAAGCAATGCTTCATAAACTACATTCATTTTGAACAGAATGGCAATGGGATCATAAACCTGACAATAATTGTGACATTGGTGATCTCTTCAGAAATAAGTGACATGTGATTCATGTGATGACCTTAGTTTTCTCAACTGATGTCCATCCATCCACTGTACCACAGCACATGTTGTAAGCTGCAAGAATAAAAGAAAGCACAAATTACAAATGAATTCTTACATACAACAGCGTTGTGCCCAATGGAAACTATTTACTACATTTTTACCAGGGAAACAGTCAATGTCCAGTCTTTACACTGTGCTTCTATCTTGGTGTTGTAGAGGTTTTAACAGCTTAAATTAAAGAGTTAGGGTTTTTAAGACCATTTTAAGGTCATCATGATAATGTGATGTAATTTAAGAACATATTTAAAACAAAAGAAAAGAAAAAAAGAACTGTGCACTAAAATAATTCAGTTACCATCTTTGTCATCTCTGGGTGAGCCAGGGTCTGGTTCTTGTTTGATGGGTTGCACACTCTGAGCATGCCTGTTTTATAATTTCCTGCTGGCTACTCCATTTTGTAAAATTACATAAAAGTAGAAGTTTTTTTTTTATTTTATTTTTAAAAAAAATTGTTCTAAGGTCTAAATTGCTCACTACAACGAAACAGCTATTATGGGGTCTAAGATGAGTATACATGACTACAATTAGGCTCATTGGATCCACAGGAGTCTCAGCTTTCCAGTCATACCCACTTTATGTAACTCCAGGACTGTGTAAGGTCACAGTATACAGAAATAATCTAATATACCATTATAGGAGATGTCAAAGGACCTACTTCAAAATAGCTATGCCATGTTTTCCATCTCCAAAATTTTGCCTAACTTTGGAACATTATGTAACCAACATGCCAAAAATATAGCATGGCAGGCTTTGTACAAATGGATTCCTTAGATCGTCTTGTTTCATATGATAACAATAATTTCATTCTAGCTAGATGATTGACAGAATTTTGGCAGAGATCGCAGGCGTCCTCACAGGATTTATGAAGTCAACCTCTTAAAACCCATGGGAAAGCTGACACACTGTCTTTCAGAAGGTGCAGCTGTCTCAGCCTTTAAGCTACAGCTCTAACATAAGGTGATTCTCCCCTGATTAGACCTTGCTGCACTAACAGTTAACTACTGTTAGCTCACAGCCACATGTGGTCCGAGCTTGAGGCTTGCTAACATCACTGTTTTTGACATATATACAGACCATATTTAACAAAAAAGTATCAGAACCAACATAAATATTTCTCTTCTGAGTGTTACAGTATTTTACCGGATGTAGCTTACCTTCTTTAACGAGCTCCCGTGGCGCTTCACTCCTTCTTTCCTGCATTCCTCCTGCCTGCTGCGGCGCTCCCTGTTCTTCTTACCTCAAGTTCGCATGTTGCACTCTTCAGAAAACTGTCAGAAAACAAATCAACAATAATCACGAGAGTGAAGTTTTCTCAGTGAACGTTTATTCCGAACAATAACAGGAACTACCGCAGCAGGTTTCGCCTAGGTAACGTGGGCGGAGACAAAAACAATCGATCGCCGACTAGCAGATGAAGACCACTTTGTAGATCATTGATAAAACTGTTGTGGCTTAATTTTTTTTATCAATAACAATGAAATAATGGAATTAATTAAATACAAATTAAATAGCATTTTAGCATTTTAACAGTTTTAAGAGAACATGAGCTCTTACTGTCATTAAATCATTTTTAAACACAGCTTGAGTTGATTCTCATGACCATACACATCTTTTTAAATTTATCAGAGAATTTTAAATCTTACAAAAATGAATTGTGTGGATAATAACATTTCAAAAAGATATCAGACATACAGTTGATGTGTAGTATACACATACACATACACCTTAGCCAAATACATTTAAACCCAGTTTTGCACAATTCCTGGTAGAACTGAAGAAGCTTTTAAAGGGTTAGAGGTGAGACATCTTCAAGAACCTGAAGTCCAGTTACTTTCATGCAGAGAAAAGTACACGTACAGTAATGTTACATAATTACTTTTTAATGGAATATATTTGTTAGGTAAATGATTACATTTTAAATGTATTTTTATAAATGACATTGATCTCATATAAACCAAATATGACTGCAGACACACACACACACGCACGCACGCACGCACGCACGCACGCACACACACACACACACACACACACACACACACACACAGAGGCCATGTTATTTACAGCTCAGGCACTAGTCTGAAGGTTGTCAGCCTAATCACAGTCTGACCTAATGAGCTTTGATTTAAACCAACCAGGAAACAGCAAACTGCTGTTTTAATTTACCAACAAGCTTTTAATTATAATGACATAGAAACACTTTGTGCCTGTGATTTTACAGCTATCACAGACTTGGCAGTGCCCCAGCTGGAAATCCTCTCATTTACTTTTATAGCGAGAGACATCAGAGGAAAAACAATGGAGCAATAATATCACACAGAGAGTGGATTCATTTGATATGGCCCTGCTGTGGAATTACAGCCACTGAGGTTAAATCACCTGGTAAACAGCAGGACAGATTACACTGGATTATTTGCTCTTTGTCTGCAAGGAAAAAACATGTATTATCTCTGTGTTAGATAAATATTTAGTTACCTAATAAAAATATACAAATCCAGCCAAAATCTTCTCTATTACACACTGACATTTTATGCATCATTGGATAGCCACAGCTTCCCCTCCCTTTTTCATAGGCTGCTTGGCTCTGTTCACTTTTGGTGACTGGAAACTGGTGCATGCAGAGGTTGGCTCACTCACAGCTATTAAAAAGTAAATGGGTCATGAAAATGGAATCATATTTTATTTTCAGTCTCCTCATTTAAAATGACTTACGCGTTGAGTTCTTTTAATTGGTTTAGACTTTCAAAGGTGGATTTTTGTAAAGAGCCCCTTGAGAATGCACGAGCACTAACTAATATGGTGGTGTGCTGCATTGTACAGTGACCAATAAGTGTTTCCTCAATAAAGAGCTGCAGGCTGCACTCCTGAGTCTTCAGGGTGACCACTGCCTGGCAGCATATGTGGCTAATGCATGCTGATAGCATCGCATGTTTACTGAACAACATGCCAGACAAGGAAGCAGCCAGCGGATGCAGGAAATGGTAGGAACAAGACATTTTAGCAGTTACAGTGGAAAACACGTAATGCATAGCCTGGTTTTATAAGGCTGTGGTTTAATATTCATTGCAGCAGCAAGGGCACGTGGAATATCTCCTTCATAGAGATTAATTATTCCATACTTATAAAGGATGAATATTCCCCACATACCCTGAAATGTGCTGTTAAAGAGATTGACAAGGATAAGAGGGGATGAAGGCACTGAATCATACGCTTTTGTATTTCTTGTTACAGTAATCTACATAAAAATGAGCTCATAAGAACTGTGTCTGGATAAAAAGAAAAAACACCCTAGCTTTGGTTCTTATGGTAACACACAGAGATCTATAACACTTATATATATGGTCATGAATAACCCTACTTTATGTAGCATGTTCTGAAAACACAGTCGTATATCTTGGGTTTTCTTTGTAGTAGTGGCATGTTTAAATGCTTTCCCCTTTCCTCCCAGATAAGGAGAGGAAATTAGTCAGCAGAGGAAGTGGAAATTTTAATAAAAGAAAAGCAGGTTTTTTCTGGCTCAAAATGAGGCGGAGGTGGGGCCGTCCTGGCCGTGTGCACACAAGCGCATAAGCAAATACTTTTTACGACCTAACCCTACAACATATTGTAGGAGTTACTATAACAATTTAGGAGATGTCACCTTATGCATTTTGCATCTATCCGCCTAAGCCTAATGTCATGACATTTTAAAAACTAAATGAAGTGAATTGAAACAAATATTCAACAGAACAATGAAGAATTAATCTTCTTTTTCAGCCCTACAACAAACCTATGCTGCCTTTGTGTCATATTTACAAATTCAATGTTTGTGTCTCTTTTTTAATTCTGAACCAGATTAATATTTTTCCAGTGGATTTTTGAATGTATGAGAAAATGTTTTTTGTTTAAGTCAGCAAGGCCACTGGGACGGTTATCTATTATTTATTTATTTAGTCTCATAAAAAAAAGTCCACTTTTAAAGTAAAAGAACCATAGAAATACTTAACCTTAAGGACATACACAAAAGATTTGTAGTTCCTGTTGTCCAATTCTAAGATCTTTGTTCAACATAAATATCTGTTTTTTTATATATATCTACAGATTTTTGTGATGATTAGATACATTCATTGATTTATGGACCTGAACTTCATTTGCTGGAAAAACTGAAATTTATTGCAGTGAAAGAAAATTCTGACGTACAATAATGAGAAAGGCTGAAAAGCTGAACACACACACACACACAAACACACACACACACACACACACACACACACACACAAACACACACACACACACACACACACACACACATTAAGAGTTAAGAGTTAATCAGTCTAATTAGCCAATCAGAATTCAATCAGCTTTGCCCATTTCTGCCCAGAAACTGCTGAGTCACTAGTAACTGCTGACACACTGGTTGCTATGGTGACTGGGGGCCCCCCAAGAAGAGGGGGGTAAATACACACAAAATCCCTAATGGATCCCTGAACAGACAATAGCTTTTAATCTGAAACTTTTAATCAAAAACCTCCATCTGGAGAAGAACAAATCCTACTGAAGAAACTTCTTCAGCGTGACAATCCCAGTGCTTCAGTAAAGACAATGACTGATTATATGAACCTAGTGTTTATGGTTGAGGATCTATCACTGTTTACAAAATCCCATCATCTGTGTTTTTGACAGGAACTTCAGAGCTTGGGTTTAGCATGGTCGTCAGAGGGAATGTGTTTGGGCTGCACTCTCTGCTCTCAGAGGACATCTCTTTAAACAGTGAGGATAATGACACAATGAGAGCAACACTTGGTGTGAGAGCAGAATTTTCTCTAAGTTTTTATAGTTTTTTATGTAGAAATTGTCCATGAAAGTTGGATGCTTAACAGGATAAATTCAGATGGTGAACATGGTAAAGATTATACCTGATAAACATAAGCATGGACAGTAAGCATTGTCATTTGAGCATGTTAGCTTGCTAATGTTAGCCTTTAGCTGAAAGCAACACTGTGCCTAAGTGTAGCCTCACAGACCAGCTATAGTGGTTGGCAAACCATGGCAATCTTGTTGAAATCATAATATGGTCTAATGCCAAAGTGAAAAAAGCATCAAAGTGTATAAGCTGGGTTGTTGGCACAAATTATCTGGGCTATCAAACCACACGACTAACTGTGTCTATACAAGCAGCTATGAACAAGTCCATGAAGATTAAATGAAGGAAGACTTGAGTGCTATTAGACTTATGAAATAATCATTCCCTGACAGACTGGACAGGCTCCGTCTTTAATTATAATTGCTTTAATCCTATGTCTAGAGCTGCATACATCAGCACTGCTTTAAAGCCATCCTCATCCGTCACAGGCTGCGTCTGAGCATGTTATAGAAATACTGATAGACAACTCATTAACTTGGTTATCATCTTATTGCCTTTTCCACATTGAGCTTCCAACCCAGCTGAATGAGGAAGCGGTTGGACTGAGGGTTAAGTGGAGGTCACCTCTATAAAGGTCAGAAACTCTTTTCTTTCATTCATGACGGTAAAAGGATTATTGATCCCTTGGCTCTATATCTCGGAGCTGATTACATTGACTTGGCTCATTTTGGGAATTGGAAACAGGAATTGCTATTCTACTCTCATCATGGGTGATAGGGAGCTCTCCCTGTAAGAGCTATAGGCTGCATTGTCTGGGAAAGTCCCATCAGTGATCAATAAGCACCTTAACTTACCCTGCTGAGAGACTGGGATTGATCCAGTGCCACCTTATCTTTGCTCAGTTCATGTTGATTTTCCAAACCTCATTCATAAAGGTCTGATGAAACACAGGCTCCTCTGATGATTTGATAAATGTATTACATATACTTTCTTCAAATTCACATACATTTTTGCACTTTTTTTTCTTTCCCAGTCTGACGTCAGACACTGACGTGGATTAGGAAATAATTACAGTTTGTGCAGAGCAGAGGTGAGAGTGAGTCACACATCCCAAGTCTGAAGTTTTAACGTTCAAGTCTCAAGCCATTAACAAGTGACTGTGGTGAGATTCAAGCAAGTTAATTCAAGTCACAAGTCAGTCTGATGAGTTACCCCAGTTTCCACATTTAAATTGTAACATTGTAACATTTTAATCATTATATGTCTCTGTGTGGTTTATTGTGTGTCTTTGTGGTCCTTTGATTGACTTTCCAATAAGAAATGTTAAGAGTGACTTTATATATAAACTCTTGTACACGGACTCCAGGCCTGTGCCCAGTATTCCTGTTCAGTTATACTTACAAGGCAACAACCTGTCACCTTCTGACACCGGCCAAGGGTGGCCAATCAGATTCCAGAGACAGATGGCTACTGCTTGGCCCAAAGAGCAGTCGTCCACTTTGCCCAGTCATTAATTAGATAACATGAGAGCCAGATAGATAGATAGATAGATAGATAGATAGATAGATAGATAGATAGATAGAAAGATATTAAGTACTTCAGGAGGTTGTTACCAGCAATTTCTTTGAGGCAATATGAAGAAAAACAGAGATAAGGCTGAGGAATAAGTGGATGATAGTATGGTAGACACTTGAACAGAAAGATGAGGGGCAGGTGGGCTATTTTTCTGATTTGTTCTGCTGCTCTTGTATCATGACAAAGACTGAAGCAAAGGGAATGGAGGAGGTAAAAATAGATTCAGTGAGAAGAAAATAGATGGAACACTTCTGTCACTGAAGAACATGTTAGAGTGATGAACCTAAGGACAATGTGTGTATGTGTGTGTGTGCGCGCGCGTGTGTGTGTGTGTGTGTGTTTTGAATGATGTGACTGACCCAGGACAGCTGTGTGTGGTTATGGTCCTCAAGTCCTCGGTTGCACACATGCTTGTAAATACTTATCCTCTGACCCTGGAAAAAGTGTCTGGCATCTGCACACAATTTGGCAACTGGACTAAAGGGCATTAAAACACTTACACAAGCAGCACCAACACATTAAAAATCAGCCCCATGCTCACTCCTTTTAATCCACGCCTTCTGTACTCAACACCTCTGAACCCTGCAGCTTCTGTTGTCGTCTTCTTCTCCCGCTGTTTCCATTTTCAACCCTGTCCTCCTTTAATAAACTGACATGTTTGTGTTTTCCACAGAAAAGGATGATAAAGCTCAGTGGAAATTGTTATAGGATGTTGCAATGCAGAGATGCGTGACAGAAAATTAGCATTTTAACAGGTTTTTGCTCTCTTTTTTTGCTTTCACCAGTAAACAACCAAAATCTGAAACAATAAGACTTTATCGCTGCACTGATATCTGATTGTTACTTATACAGAGAAAGTAACACCAAAAGGACAGTGATTATCACACACACACACGCACACACACACACACACACACACACACACACACACACACACACACACCAACCCTGACCAGTAACCAGCAGTTTACTCTTTCAGACACATATTTGTTATTCCTGTAATAATATAAATTAACTGTGACTCTTTTTGTAACCTGTGTGATGTTTCTATATAATTTAGTTCAATCAGATTTCTGTTCTATGGAATGACTGAAAAATAGAATATAAAGTTTTAGACAATATCAGAATCTGAATACTTTATTGGTCCCAGGGGGAAATTTGATCAGGTTACATTTGCTCCCTCAGCAAAGAAAAAAAAGAATAGGAAGTAGATTACAGAGGTAAAGATAATCAAATTCAAATCAAATATAAAAATATTTATGCTATAATATATAAATAAAAAAATAGAAATATACAAGGCTATGTGTATAACATTGCACTTGTCTGAAGTGTCAGAATATCCTCCATGTGACCAGACTGAACACATTAAACATTCACCATGGAGTCTTTATCATTATTATAATCAAAGCACTGCTGTGTAACCAACATTCATTTATTATTAATTACGGCTAAATCATATGCAAAACAAAATATTGTGATATGAGTCATGATTTCAGTGTGGATGGTTGTCTTTCATTTTCACTGCAAAAATGTTTTGATTTTTGATTCTTGTTCCTCTATGAATATGATTTTTTAGCACCACAACGCTTATGGTGCTAAATATACACAACATTTTTGTGACACATTTACCTTTATCAAAAAAACTACAGTTCCTGTGACTATTGTTGTTTGATCAATGAACCACTTGTATTATGTTTAATTAAGGTTGTGAATGATACTAATATTAAATCCACATTTATATTCATTGTCATTATTAACACCATCACGTTTATATGTTTTATTTCATGTTTGATGGGTTAGAAGACAGGTGTGTGATTCTTGTTGCGAAACTAAAACAATTCAATAAATTAAATATTTAAAGTGCGGCCTTTGAACACCCTGTTCACCCTGTCCCTCAGTGAGAGTGATTGATTTTCACTGTTTGAACAGGGAGATGGAGACACACACGCACGCACACACACGCACACACACGCACACACACACACACACACACACAGGCAGCTGAACCAAGAGAGATAAAGACAGAAACAGTCAAATGTGGTTCAACATCACAGCAGTGGGTGAAAAGAATTCAGTCCAGAGGACGAGACAGAGGGCGGTTTAAATAATGCATCCTCCTCATTCAGAGTCTTCCTGGTCTCAGGTGCTTGATCAAACCGCCGCAGCCTCTGAGGGATGGAGGTATCAGGTCTTAACCTCGGCGAGGCCATTACAGCAGAATGCACTGGATTCAGAAGAATCCTTCTCAGTCATTTATTAATAATGCATCAATTTGATATGAGCCCCGAGAAACTTCAAAAACTTTGTGTGCCAAACCATGTGATATCTCCTCATGGACAAGAAACCAGGTCTCCCTGAGAACTGGTCCTACCTGACAGCTCTGTGCTAAGATTTACTTCCAAGGATAGTACAGGGTTTTTTTTTTTTTTACATAAAATTAAATTAAATTAAATTAAATCAAAATAAAACAAGAACAAAATCCCCCTAATAATCTTCATACTGTCTCTTACATGAGAATGAGTCACCAGTTGTCCTGTCTATCTGCTTTTATACTTTTTTGTTGGCTGCATTTTTTCACCCCTCCCTTATTGACCTCCATCACGTCCTGCCACTTCCTAAAATAGAGCATCTCTGTAATCCTCCTGTTTACTGATGTGTTCACACCTCACGCAGAACTCAAATATAGTGCTGCCCTTGTTGTGTCACCTTAAGTCAGCAAATAAAAGGATCATGTGACTCATCACCTGGAAACATCCGATACCGTCACGGAGCGTAACACAGAAAAATAAATAAAATAAAAGCGACATTTGATATTAAAACAGATAGAGCAAGTAATAAAAGTTTTAATAGGTAGAATGCAAATTAAACTCTAAAATAATTAAATTAATTAATCTGCAAAAAGAAAATATGCAAATTGGAAAATGTAAAATACAGCTTTGTTCTGATTCAAACTGGTGTGTGGAGCCTGATTTGACAGCAGGGAAATCCAAACTGCCAGTCAAATAATCCTGAGTTTACCCCTTGGTACTGTTATGACCCAGGCCACAACAAAAGGGAGACACACCATGGTTAAGATTGATAAAGAATATTCTTATGAAACCAAATGAAAAGTTCTGAGTACGAGGTGTGGAAATCAAGACCCATATCAGTTTGTTTACTGGGTGAACAGGTCCACAGAAGACACACACACACCCACACGCACACACACACACACACACACACACATACACACACCGCACTGAGTCACCTAGAACACAGAGTGTGTGTGAGGATGCTCTTAGACCAAAGCTCAGCATTCAACACAATCATCCTGGACTTGTAGTCAGCAAGCTGTTGGACCGAGGCCATCTGCACCTGGATCCGAGCCTTCCTCACAAACAGACCCCCACCTCTCCTCCACCACCACTGAGCCCACTCCTCTACTCCCTGTGCACATGAGATCCAGGTGTGCGATAAACAGCCTGTCACTGAACACCACAAAAGACCAAGGAGCTCATCCTGAACACTCAAGAGGAGGCGCAGTGCAGACCGAGCCCTGCTCTACTTAAACAAGGACTGTGTAGAAAGGGTTCAAACCTTCAAGGTCCTGGGAAGCCCTGATCTCTGACGACCCCCGCCTGGTCTGCCAACACCACAGAGACTTCCCCTCCTCAGAGTGCTCAGGAAAATCAACCTGGATAGAAAGCTGCTGGCAGCCTTTCACTGTACAACCATTGAGAGCATCCTGACGTACCTCATTGTGGTACGCTGGTCGCTCAGCAGCAGACAGGAAAGCTCTACAGAGAATAATAAAAACAGCACAGAAAATCACTGGCTGCACACTTCATCCCCCTGGAAGACATCGTCAGCTCCCACTACCTCAGTAATACCAATAAAAAAAAAGCCAATGACATAATCAAGGACTCCACACATCCTGGACACCACCTGTCTGAACTGTCCTCTGGCAGGTACTACATGTCTGTCAAAACACACCTCCAGACTCAGAGACAGTTTCTTCCCCGAAGTCATCAGCACACTGAACGCTAAAGCACTGGAAGACTGCTTTACTTAAATACACTGCTATTCATCTCACAACGCTATTTATTCATGTGCAAAACCATATTTATCAATATTATTATCAATTTTAATGTTTTGTACATACTTTTTTAATGTGGTTTTATTTTATTAGAAATGATCTGTCTGTCTTTTTTCTCCTTCCTAATGTCGATGTATGCAGAGCTCACAATGATAATAAAGACTTTCTTCTTTCTTGTTGTTGTTTCTTTTTTAACTGCAGTTTTTTGATGAAGGTAAAATGTATCACAACATAGGACCATAAATGAAACACTGTGGTTCTACAGAGACACCCCATCCCTCTGATCATGTTCTCCAGATGTAAGAAAATATGTTCATTTGGTCCAAGATCAACAAACATCATTTCACCGTGTTCATATGTTTTTCAGTGAATATGAAAAATGACCATTCACACTGAAATCATGACTCATTGTTTTCACAATATGATTTTTTCTTCATTCAGCTTTACTCTGAACTTTCCTGGAGGATTAACTCCATTCCTCATAAAGATGTTTTTATAAATATTTTTATATGATGGTGGTGGAGAGTCTGTCTAACATCTCCGCAGCTGTTCAGCATCTATTGATTGATGATTGATCTTTAGTCCCATACAGTATAACAGGTTCCACTCTTTTACTTCTGATAGGCTACTTTCATAGGTTTCTAATAATAATTATGTTCTTTTACTTAAGTAATTTGAGTATTTTTACACTGTGGTGTTACTACTTTTAAAACCCGCTGGGTTGCTGGCGATGTGATTATGAATGTCCAGATTTTTAGGAAATTTTTACGTTTTACATTTTAAGTTTTAAGAAGGTGTTCTGAAAGTGTAAATGCTTAAACTTAGGCCAATATTGACATAGTATACCTTGTTAGATCGGTTAGAGTCTCCACAGTTCCAATATGCAGTCCATTTTCCAGTAACCATGAGCACATAAGTATAATTCATTCACATCTAACAGCATCATAAACCAGCAAAACCAGTGAAGCGGTGGTGGCTTCCTACCTTTGAGGAGGTCTAGAAGTCCCAATGTCTGTCAATTCCTCCATTATTTACATTCACTTAGTCTGAAAGGGTCCACCGATCACAAAAAGGGTTCAAATGAGTTTTTCATAAAAGTATTCCAAGTTGTGAATATCATCATGAGAAGTCTATACTTTAACGGTACTCTTATTGATCTGGTACTTTAACGGTACTCTTATCAATCTTGTACTTTAACTGTATACTTATGGATCTGGTACTTTAACTGTACTCTTATCTGCACATTTTGTTATTTTGGAAGAGAAAAAAAACAAATTAAGAACAGAATTAACATTGCTTTATCTTCTCATGTCCTTAAATAACATTCTTGAATAGCAAACTTCAACAGCATTGGTCTGAACACATCACTATTACAGACTGATTTTATAATGGTGGAAATGTAAAACACACAATGATTTACTACAGGACCTTTTCTTTGACAGTATTTTTACTGTGCAGTAGTTCATCAGCAGCCCCCACATCACTATATCACTATGTCTCTCTATAATATCTATCTCTACCTATCATATTCCTAAAATGTTGAACTGTTTCTTTAAGAACACTGCTGTGTTCTACAGTATGTTGCAGTGAGAAAGAAGTCTGAACTAGTTTTCATTTCATTCCTGTTTGTTGACTCTGACATGGATGACAGTGTTGATGACCTGATATCTCTTATTATTTAATTACTGTTGTTTTTCACACTGTAAATTGATTTTACTGATTATATTAAAAAGTAATTTAATATTGACAATTGACTTTTAATTTAATTCAAATTTATTTTTCTTATATTTTATTCTACATTTGAATGTTTCAGCACTGACTTCATTCTAGTTCTCCCTCCCCTCTCTAAGTCTGTCCTCTCTAGGTCTGTCTTTGTCTCTGTAGTCTGTAAAATCACCTTTCTGAATGGGACTCCACTAAAGCTAGATATTTTCAGAGGAAAGTGGAGCAAAAAAAAAAAACGTGGACAGAGTTTTGTGTTGAACTACTTCTTTGCACATTTTGCCTGAATTGTATCATTCTGTCATCAACAACAGGGATGTTTGTCTGTTTGTCAGGCACAAGTCCACAGTCCCATAAGGATTAGTTTTTTATTTTAGCATCAGGCTGCAACACAACAAAATGTGAAAGACCTAAATGGGTCTGAAGATTTCCTGAGGGAATTTTATGATTCTCTGTTCTTCATCTGGTGAAATTTGAAGTTGAGAGACTCAGTAAACTCTTACAGAGTCTGGTAGTGTATCCTCAGCTTCGTTGGACCTTCACAGTGGTTGCATTTTTCATACTCATGCCTTATTTATCCATGAGTCACTGTCTGAGCGTTTGAGCTGTTTGAATAAATTAGAAGATGTTCCTAATTAGAGGATACAGAGTGTACTGTACAGTATTATCTCAACTCTTTGGTCCAGAACATTAAAGTAGTGCAGTAGACATGAGGACGTGATCATTATTTCTATGGCTGATTATTGATTTAACAGCCATTAACTTTCACACACACAGCTAAAAGAGCCATTCATGCATTTTAAACTATAAAACAACCAACAGTACATATGCAGTACTTCAGCATAACATGTTGTTGTTTAGCAGGTATGTTCACCATCTGCATTTAGCATGTTGGCATGCTGACATTTACTAAATAGCACTGAACACAAATGATGGGAATTTGGTCATAGACCAAAGTACAGGATAAATTTTTAATTTCTAAATGTAAGCACTCATATATTATCACATTGTAAAATTGACATCATACCAACCATTTACCTATACAACCAGTGAACGCAGTGAAGCGTGCTCCGTCCAGCTGAGGGGAAACTGTCAGGTCATAAAGGTATAGTCCAGGTTATTAGACATGGGGTTGTGTGAGGTTCTGACTTACTGTTTTATTTTGAAATGATTTCCCTTGTGTGTCTCATGGTTATTTTACTTACTTTACTTACTTACTTACTCCTTTGTGATTGTCTGCCCCGCCCTGTGTGTTTCACCTGTGCCTCCCTTGTGTGTATTTAGTTCTGTGCTACCTGTTCGCTTCAGTTTGTATTTGTATGTTTCCCTGTGTTTCTTGCACCAGTGCTTCTGATTTTCCTTTTCTTTCTTTCATTAAGGTTAATGTGAGTCGGCTCAGGCCCATATAACAGTGGGAGGTGGTGATAATGAACATATGGAGGGTATATAGAGAAAACAAAGGGGGATTCCAGTAGCTTTAGAGGGTGGAGAAAGGTCAGGAAAACTGAACCAATTCTGAAGCCGTTTATGATGTTGAGATGTGAACATGTGTGTGAATGAATACACACTCAAACAGACAACCTACAGAACCAGCTGTAACCTCAGAACTCCATATGCTCCACAAACCAGGGATTTGTCCCAACACAGTGACTAGTCCAAGTTCAGGATTTCACTTTGGAGTTAGGAAAAGATCAATACATACATGATCTATTCTCATGTCTATCTGTTAAATAAAGACTATACCTGGCAGCTGGTTAGCCTAGCTTAGCACAAAGACTGGAAATATGGAAAAAAGAAGCCCATAAACCAAGCTATGACGTCAGGTTATGTGCCAGACTGGGAGCAGTTGCCATGGTAACCAGCAAAGCCTCCATGAAGTTAATGGTGTCAGCCAAGTGCTAATTTGACATATAACTGTTCATTTTCCATTTACAGAAAGCAAATAAACATATTTCTCCATTTACTTTTCCCGGAGTTACTGTTTTATTATTTATTTATTTAAGTATATTTAGTGCCAGTGCATATACTAACATTGAGGAGCAGGAAAGTAAACCTTTTTCTTCTTCTTCTATAAGTTTTTAGAAAAATCAAGTTCAGTTCAACTTTAAAGAACGAGAGTGTTTTGTCCTCAGGGGTAAGTTGTTCAGAAGCTTCTGTGATCGGCTGGAAAGTTTTTTTGATCAGGATTAAATTCCTCACAACACACCTGAATGTTATCGGTATATTATAATGTGCCATTTCAGACAAGAGCAGGGTCAGTATCAGGAGACCTTAATTAGGAATACACTCCTGCTATAAAACACCAATACTTGAAGGCTGCACACCACACAAAGCTCACAACACAAAGAATTGGAAATGTCATCAAATGTCATTAATTCGTATGCACAAAGTTTACAGAGGTGACCAGGACTTGTTTCATTATACCTCAGCAGTGAATGAATAGTTGGTGTGCACAAAGTTTCTGGTATTGCAACAAAAATAAATGACCTGAAAGACAAAATATCAAATACCCAAACAAACCCCGAAGAAACACTCCCACTAAAGTAAATAGTAAACACAAGGAGTCTGAAGGAACCTGTTTTCTCTACAACAAGGATAGAGCTGACAAAGAATTAATGAAAGGAGTCAGTTAATGACACCAGGCAAGGTAAATGCTGGAGGGCTGTTGGGAGAAGCGATTTACCATTATACAATAATTGCAACCTTTCCTAGACTGATGAAAAAAATGGTAAACAAGTGGATGCAATTACTAGTGAGGTTTGAAATCTCCACATGCAGCCATAATTGATCACAGGCATTGTTGTTCAGTTAAAACGTGGGGTGGGATGAACAGGATGAGCTCTGTGATTACTGGCTACGGTCTTCTAGTGAAGCTAAAGCCTTAGGAATGAGGAACATGAACTTATTTTCCTTTCATTACCAAATCAAATGGTGGCTCTGTTCCCCCTAATAAAGCCCATGGAGAGTTGGAGCTGAATCTTCAGATTCATTATCCTGTGATCAGAGCTGACAGGACGGCAAGTTGTATCAAACCTGCACCTCTTCTCTTTTCCTGTAAAAATATTTCTCATGATATATTTTGCTTCAACTCGAGGGCGGCTCCATGAATGTATCAAATCAAATGTGACTTGGGATGGCGAGCTATCCCCACCTGCCATCAAACCACATTTTAGCGTTAGCTTATGCGTAGTTATTGGTCAATATCGTTTCATTATAGCAGTCAATCGCCAACTCCAAAAGCCACACCCAATTTTTATGTCCCATTACTGAAGAGAAGGGCTCTGACTTCTGTATCACTGTGACTTTATTAACTCAACATTAAGAGAAATTCACTTTCTCCACCGAACAAGTTAAAAGTCACAAACATAAAAATTACTTGTGTCTTCATGTTATGTGTCACTCATTCAATCGTGGCTGTACAAACCTCTGAGGTCTGGACCTAATTATATACGATAAAAGTCATGACATAAACATAACTCTATGTTATACAACACCATGACGACCGACTCATCTGCTCACGAGCGTCACCGCTTGAGTTGTCGGTGGAGTGAACGATCTTGTCGTTACTACAAACTCTTTACTCAGTGACAACAAGCTGGACAGGTGAATCCACTGACGACTGAGCCAGGTAACTAGAACATATTACTAGTGGAGTGTTTGTAGTTCAACACCTTTCATCCCAGAAATAATGTGAGGATCATCATATCAGCTAGTTAGTTTCACTTTACTAAATTAACTAGCTGGTTAGCAAAAATTAATTCCAGGATGTCAATGTCTCCATCATCAGGTCCATGTCACCGATGGTCTGATTGATCTTCACAGTCACCTGATCTCAGTCCAGTTGAACTATGGGAGATGTTGGAGTGACGTGTTAGACAGCACTCTCCACCACCACCATCATCACCATCATCATCATCGTCATCATCATCATTGTCATCACCATCACCACATGAGTTCAAAGACTTTGAGCAGGGGAGCTCAACACCTGACTGAGACTCTGTGTGATGGTTTATACTTTAATCTGTTTCCCATCTGTGTGTAGATCAAAGAAGTCCACTGTCATCTGTCACCGTTTGTGTGTGTGTGTGTGTGTGTGTGTGTGTGTGTGTGTGTGTGTGTGCATGTGTGTGGGTGTGTGTGTGTATCAGGGAAATCAAACCTCCGTAACAAGCTCAGTTTTTAGACATGGGTATTTTTAAATCCCTGCGTTCAGCCCTGACACTCATTACTCAGCTGTTTAGTGAAATGACTAACTGTTACATTCAGAATACTGATTTGAAACAAATACGCTGATTGACCAATCAGGAGTCAGTCTAACTATTCTTCAGTGTATGAACCACTCAGTTCAAACCTTTTGCCTCAGTGAAGCAGTGGTGATGATTCAGGCTCCACAAACGTTACGTCTGCACCGCACGAGTCAAAGAGAGAACTGTGTGTACCCAATATGTGGACCCCTCCATCTTGGCACTAGGTGTCCCTGTGTTTTTGGTTGCACGTGTTAAACGGAGGCTCATCAGATGCATGAGCTGCACCTGGTCCCGGTGCACAGAGCCTTAAAGACCTGTGTGATTCTGCAGCCTCTCTCTGGAGGAGCCTCCCTCCTCCTGACTGACCATACGACAGCTGTGGCTTCAGTTTTGTTCTGCTGATACTTTTTGTAACAGTGGTCAAACTAAATCTGTTTTTTTTTTTGGAAATAAATTACTTTCCTTCAGCTGCCAGCTCGTGTTGCCTCTCTGCATTGTCACAGTCTTTTAGGCTATTACAGCACTGAGACAGAAATATGCTCACACATTGTTTTCACCAGATTTATAAAGCACCTGAATAACACCTGGTTCAGTTTTATAAATCTTAATTGTTATAGAAACGGGCTCACGTGCACAAGCTTCATTTCAACTCCCACAGTTATCCATAAATGGATGAAGAAACTTACACCATTATCCACAGCTGTGGCCACTAATTCATCACATGTAGCTGTAAACCATCATTAAAAGGTTATTAACAGGGAAGTCATGTCTCTGAAAATAAAAAGAATTATGAAAAGGAGGAAGCAACTCAACAATATTTTGGTGATTGTTCTCGTCTCGTCTCATACATGTAATTCATATCTTGTATCATATAATACATTATAACCAGCTTGACCAGCTGACCTCTCTCTGAGCTGATTGGCTGTTAGATGGACGTGATGCTTAACCTGCGTCTGATGTCTGTCTCTGGTGTAAGAAAGGACTAAAGACACATTGACTGTCAGGAAACCTAATACACTCTGCAGGATAATTAAATCCAAATGCAGAAGAACAGATAGTAGCTTTGGTCAAACACAATGATGTGACTGAAATACATCTGCACAAATACATCTGTTGTATTTCACAATTAAAAACTTCTCTCACATAAATGGACTTTACATTCACCCAGTTACACTCACAATAATTTGACCAATAATGACTATATAATGAAGACTTATATCATAGAGAGACAATATATCACACAGTGGTATTCAACTTAGGACTCATGCAGTAATATATCCCATGATAGATATATTGCATCCCATAAATAACCCCGATCTTACTGAACACTTTGTTCGTAACTTACACTTTGATTTAAAACCAAACATAGATCTGAACTGACTGAGAAAACAAAGAAGAACTAACGATCTAACTGACTGTAAAAGAAGAAGAAGAAGCTTTTTAAAAAAAAACAACGTAATGGAAAATACTCGAGTGTCGGCCAAGCAGCTTTGTTTCATTACACACACACCTTCACTCCTGACACAGACACACAGAGATGAAGCTTGTCTGTCATTGTGAAAAAATGACCGAGCAGAATGAACAGAACAGACTCATTTAAGCCTGTGAAATTAAACTGCAGACTACAGTGTATTTATAGCAGGGAGGTGAAAGTACTGCACAGACTGCACTTCTAGTCCGGCCTTCAAGTGAAACGTGACACGTGGATGTAAAGATATCTGTGCTATGTTCTTCTTCCATGACGCAAACCGCCAAGAGGAAACGTGAAATGAACACACACACACACACACACACACACACAGAGGAGAGTATATGAGCGGGGATAAAAAGAACTAATAAACCAAACCTCTGATCTTCCACAAGTGAATTCAGAAAGAACAGTTGTTGAACAGGTGGAAAACAAAGACTCAAAGAAAGAGGAATAAGTTTAGAGGCGCAGCAGCGCCGACCGTCACCGCTGCCTTTGATCAGGGTTAGTGAATTTGATTTGGCTCAGAAAGTTTTTTGGATCAACAAAGAAACACATGAATAAAAATGAATAATAAGAGTTCCGCGGTCGAGCACAGACACTTAGGTAGAACAGCAGACACATGTAGAACAAAACAGATATACCTGCTTACTTTAAAACAGTTTGTTCAGATGTCAATGTGATACTCAGGGAAGGAGGGAAGGGATCATTTAAGTCTTAGCCTCCTGTGAGGTTTTCAGAGTCCTGGAGGAACGGGGGTGAGGAGAGGAGAGGTGTGGGGGGGGGGGGGGTTACCTGTCTGTTCAAGGTATATGGTAAATGGACAGTATTTATATTGAGCTTTTCTAGTTTCAATGGTGGTTTGTATTGTAAAGTACCTTACAATACAAACCACATTCACCCATTCACACAATAACCTGCTTAATCTGCACAAGTACATTTTAAAGTGTTTTACAGTGTTGTGTGTGTTTAGTGTCTGGTGTTACACAGTGTTGTGTGTTTTTAGTGTCTGGTGTTACACAGTGTTGTGTGTTTTTAGTGTCTGGTGTTTCACAGTGTTGTGTCTTATACAGTGTTGTGTGTTTTTAGTGTCTGGTGTTTTACTGTGTTGTGTGTTTTTAGTTTCTGGTGTTACACAGTGTTGTGTCTTATACAGTGTTGTGTGTGTTTAGTGTCTGGTGTTACACAGTGTTGTGTCTTATACAGTGTTGTGTGTTTTTAGTGTTGTGTATTTTGCTGTGTTATGTGTTTTACAGTGTTGTGTGTGTTTAGTGTCTGTGTTACACAGTGTTG
Source organism: Seriola lalandi dorsalis (assembly GCF_002814215.2). NCBI lineage: Eukaryota > Metazoa > Chordata > Actinopteri > Carangiformes > Carangidae > Seriola > Seriola lalandi. The sequence continues at coordinate 33,764 of NW_019524907.1, forward strand.
TGTACATTGTTGCACTTGTGTTGTTTGTATCTGTTTGACACTTGGACTAATCAACCGTCTGAATCTGAATCTATATTCAATATAGATGAATGAAAGTAAATGAAAAGCTAAATAATGTTCATGTCTGAGTGAATGTACACATGTAAACAATGCACTCATGTAAACAATGCACTCATGTAAACAGAGGCACATGTGCACAGACATAATATCAACAGTATGCGTGGATGAGGCCTGTGCTGCTGCAAGCCTCAGATAAGAAGCAGCCAGGCGGGATAATCCAGGTCTGAATGTCCTGCCAGAGAGGGAGCTGATACCGTAACAGTTGTAGAGCAGCAACACTGGTTCACAAACCCTCATGGTGCAAAGACTGGAGCATAAACTCATCTTTAACCAGACATTCAGCTGATATCACACCCAGCTCAAATATATAAAGATCTGCACCTCTCCAGGCATTTCTGATCCAAAGCTGGAGAAATCTATTCCACATTTAAACTGGCTGCCATCCAGGGTGACATACATAATAATGGCAACTGTAACAACCACAATAATTACCCCGTAAATCTTTCTCCCAGCTTTGCAGTGCTGTGCTGCTACTTCCAACACTTGCAATGTAATAATAAAATTTTTTAACGCGTAACAAGCTGAAGGTTTTTAAATAATTTCCATCTGTGGAGTTACAGGAAATAGCAGAGGAAATCACTCTAGGTCAACGAACCTTTACTTCCTCAGCGCATGTTGAGACTCTCACTGATAAGCTCTTAACGATGAGGCCTCAGTAAAGAGGGAGTGTGTGTGTGTGTGTGTGTGTGTGTGTGCGGGGGGGGGGGGGGGGGGGGTGATGAAGGAGAGACATCAATGGCAGGGTGAACAGCCGAATGCATAGTAATCTGAAGTCAACAGGTGTCAAGTGAACAGCTGGACTTGAGGGCTTG
>NW_019524907.1:34715-49554 GCF_002814215.2 Seriola lalandi dorsalis
GGGGGGTTGATGGGTGGCAGTCATTCAGTTTCTATTTTCTGTCCACTGCTATTCAAACAGCAACAGAACATGACTCTGCTATGACCATTAGAGACTCAGTAATGTAAGACCCTCAAAGCTGAGCAGCATTGATGACACTCTAACATTGTGTGAGCTCATTGTCATCGGCCCAACATTTGTGAAGCCGTCCTCTCTGGTCGACAGCCTCAGTCACAAGCTCATAGTTCTTCTACCATCATCAATCCCTCTGATACGACCCATAGGAGTGTCTCCTGAAATAGCGTCCGTATGGCAGCAGGCGTTCCCAACTTTGGTTGTCACGGTCACAATAATAAACACGCAGACTGTACCGAGAGCTGCGTACCTACATCCGTCGCCATGCTTACTATGATAACAGTCATGGTTTGGTCCGGTTTAGGACAAGATGGTGGTACGAGTTAAAATAAGTACTTCCTCGATATTAGACAATCTTTGTTGTCATGGTTACAGTAATACCAACTAACGATCATGGACATGGGAAATCGAACACCGCTCCCAATCTCAACCTCCTACTGACTTGGACTTACTCTCTCTTTGTACTACGTCACTTTGCTCCTGACGTAATTACTACGACCACTAGATGTCGCCTAGCAACAAAACGTAAATATGTGTCATTGTAACTGTCAGATATGCGAAACTAAGGACCCAAAATGCAGATAGGCAAAAAGGGTGTGTTTTACTAAAGAAAACCAACTTACAAAACTGACAAAATAGGCAATCAACAAGGAGGGAAACAGGACAAAGACAGGAAGTAAAACAACCACGAGATACAAAAGGAAGTCAACTTCAACATAACACACGGAAATGAAACTAATGTCCAAACAAAGAGTCAAAAAGTCTCCAAACATGAAGTGTCCCTCAGGGGAAACCATAACAGAAACCTGCTGCGCAGACAATGGGAGGACGGTGTAATCCAAGGACTGCTGTGTAACCAACATTTATTTACTGTCAGGAAACATTTCTGTTGTTGATGATCAGCGAACCACTCGTATTAGGTTTAAGGTTTTGAATGATACCAAATCCATGTTTTTGTTGTTCCTCTCTGTAATTATCAGCACCATCAGGTTTATGTGTTGTTTAATTTAATGTTTTATGGTCATGGTGGAAGGAGGATGTGACAGTTCAGTTCTGCTCAGTTTGACTCTCGGATCAATCGCCTGACTGATGTTATATAAATGACCTGTTGTGCTTTTGTGATGGTGATCTGACAGAGCCTGATGAAGATCTCAGATGTTCTTTGTTCAACCTGCTGCGAGCTGTTAGTGTGAGGGTCTGATTCTTGCCTTTGGTTTGATTTTTGATCCTGTGAAAGTGTTTTTGATGTGTGTGTGCTCTAAACCCTGTTAGTCTCAGGTTAGCAGCTCTTTATTGGGCTTAAGGGAAGTTTATCTTTTGCTTTTTGTTGATGAATATAAAGTGTGACAGAGAAAAAAACTCAATTTGAAAGCCAACAGAGAAACACAAAAGGGAATTTAATACTAAAAAGACGTGTTTCCCCTTGATGTGATTAACCTGGATTAACCAGCTTCATGTTAACGTTAGAGAACGGGGACTGTGGATTCTGTGCCTCGTCACTTGTTTACCTTCCTTTAACCTAATCCTTTAAGCTTTTATCTCTGAGATATTATAGTAAATACGCAACAAAACATCTTTATTTATTACGACTTCATTCAAAAGCACTAATGTCATTTATCAGAACCCAACAACTGTTTCCATGTTTTGATTCAAATATTGTTAAATAATCAGTTTTCTCTTCAAACCACTGAGAAGACAAAAACAGAACGCCGCCAAATAACCAGAGTGTTGCAACATCGTTCATTAATTATATTCATTCGGGGCCCAATGACTCACAGACAACAACAGAACACAACACTCAAACCTACGCACTGTGACCTTAGTTATCTTACAATAAGGTATCCACCTCCCAGCCAATCAGTATTCACCAAATCCACAATACCAAAAATAAGACTTCCACCCAGTGCTATAAAATGTGCAGATATGTCAGAGTTACAGTGACAGTTTCCACCCAGACCCGGTTGTACCGGGAGACACACACATCATCTTGACTGTATGTGAAACAGGAAGTAAGACGTGTCTGTTCCACGGCACTGCAGCCAGTTATAGAAACCAGGTCTATAAGTATATTCATTATGGAGGTGAAAACACGGAGATCATTAAATGAGAAGTCGACAAAACAGATTCTCTTCATCATGTTCTGTCTCTGAGACTGTGAATGAAAAATGAGCAGGTGTCTTACAGCAGCTATGTTGTTATGTTTTTCTCCGCACATTTGGTATTTTGGTGATTTGCCATGAACTTTACTGTGGCACCGTGGGATAAAAGGCCAGTGGTCAGTGTGAGAATTTGCATTGTTAGCCTAATTAGACCAGGTCTAAAGAGCACAGAGTGACATGCATATATTCATATGCTATTTTCTTGCTATTTTCAGGCTGTGTCAGTGCACCAGTGCAGCTTTCCTTGTGCAGCGTTATCCCAGTCAGAGTCACGTTCAAATGAGACGATTCTGCCTCTCATAATCAGTGTCAGGAAGTAGTTTATCCTTTCTGTGGTGAGGTGGAAAGTCCTGAACCGCCCATACAGCAGCCCATAATTTCCATGTGCAGATATTATAAGGTGATCATTTTTGGCAGCAGACATAAAATTACTATCAATGAACATAAATCAGGGTTTTGAAAAATTCCTTTTTGAAAAACATGGTGGGCTTCCAGTCCGGTAAATATGTTGACCAGGTGGACGATCAGTTCTCCGTGATGTGAATTTATTTTACCATGGATCAGTATTCACCGTGTGTGCTGTGCTATGACAAAAATCAATCTTTCCTCTCAGTGAGTGTGTGTGTGTGTGTGTGTGTGTGTGTGTGTGTGTGTGTGTGTGTGTGTTTGAGTGTGTGGGGCAGCAGGACTGTGGGTGTAGTGGCGCAGGCCGTGTTCCCTCTGTCACAACCTTCATCACATTTTCTATGCGACACTGTCGAAACAAAAATAAGGGAAAATAACCAAATAATCAAATGATAAAATGTGAGTTTCAGAGATCGTCCTCCCTCCTCCTGCTCTCCTCAGCTGAAGGGAATGTATCAGTCTGAAGTGTTTGTGAGGTCGACTGACAGACTGAGCTGCACATAGTTTAAAGCTGAGTGAAGAAGCACAGAGGAGATGAAATAACTAAATATCTTCAGACAGACATGAACTGACTCCCTGTAACTTTGTCTGAGAATGTATTGATCCAAACCTCCATGTGTTTAACAGTAACTAAACTACCTATTAATGAACTAACTAATTAAACTACCTACTAATGAAGTAACTAAATTAACTATTATACTAATGAACTAACTATTAAGGAACTACCTACTAATGAACTAGCTAATAATGAATTAACTACTAATGAACTAACTGAACTAATTACTAATGAATTAACTAACTGAACTAACTAATTGAACTAGCTACTAATGAACTACGTGAACTACCTACTAATGAACTAGCTACTAATGAAGTAACGACTAATGAACTAACTGAACAAGCTACTGACTAGTACTGAAATAGCTGAACTACCTGCTTATGAATTAACCAACTGAACTAACTACTAACTAACTGATAACTAGTTACTGATTTGTACTTTGACGACTGTGCCTCCACATGTGAACAGCAACACACTGAGTCCCGCAGCAACGTGAACGAGTGAACTAGGCGTCACGTGTTTCATGTGACTGCTGATACAACAGCTGATTTTAGCATCTGGAAAGCTAAAAATATTCAAACGCAGAGCCTTTCTCCACAAGTCTTGAATCAGTATTTGATTGAATCATTAAACTAATCACGTAGAACAAATATGTGAACTGCTCTGATTGTGTGTGAGAGAGAGAGAGAGAGAGAGAGAGAGAGAGAGTTAGATCAACACAGGAGAAGAAATTGGATTAAGAAAGAAAAATAGAGCAAAATGCTGAATTTAAAAGTGTCTGTAGATTCTCCCTCATGCCAACAGCAACAGCTCTGTGTGTGTGTGTGTGTGTGTGTTTTATTTTTTAATGACAGAGCGCTCACATTTACAGACGTGAGGAGATGGCCTGTAGGTCAGTCCACCACTTAAACTAACTGCTTCTGAGTGTTTGGAGTAAAACCGGAGTTAAGACTCTGTGTGATATGAAAACAGAAACATCTCTGGCGTGTGGACGCTTCTGAGTTTGATTCAAAAGCTCTGTAAAGGCTCCTGGAGAGACCTGGTTCATGTGAGGATAAATGATGTTTTGGTATAAAAATTACACCTGAGGGAAAAGAGCAGCGAAACCAAAGACACCGTTCACAGCTAATCTGGCTCTGCCAAATAATCCTGTTAAGTCTGCTCTATAAACTGCACTATGAAGATTTCTCCGGCTACGTTCACACTACTACGTTTTGGTTTTCATCTCTTATTCTACGTTTACTCCTCCGTTCTCACGACTCCAGAATCTTCAGCCTCCAAAACAGAGACTTTCAGAAACTGTGCTGTACCTGTTTTATTTTGAAAACTCTGAGGTTGTGTTTTATTTTGAAAACTCTGGGGTTGTGTTGTAGTCTGGACAAACAGAAACTGAGACCTTTGGAAACGATTACATAGGCTCCAACCACGCTTCCTGATTGGTTGGTCAACTTCCAGTGCTACAACTGTCTTTGCTGTTCCTCAATCAGAGTATTTGAACTAACCAACTAATCTGCTTCCTGTTTACACCGGCACACACACATGTCAGTGAGTGGCTCATGTGATGTGTGTTTTCAGGTGTGTTAGTATGGACGGAGATTATTTCTGATACTCGTCTGGATGGAGATCGATTTGTTTTAAAATGAAAACATGTGGACAAAGTCTTTGAGTTTGAATATACTGTGTGTACTGTATATACCTACAGTAATTACTATTTTTACCTGCATGCTGTTTCCAAAGAGAACATGCTTTACAAACAGCTCGAGTGTGTGTGTGTGTGTGTGTGTTGAGAGGATTAACAACCACAGTATTAATAGCTGCTCTGTCCTGTGTCTCCCTGACAGGTTTGATATGAGAGCTGTGGTGGATCAGGAAAAGAGAGAAGCTGCTGGAGGTGAAACAGACCCTGAACACATCGCCACAACTATGCAACAGGACGCAGAAAATAAAAGTTTCTTTTGTATTTGCAGCTCAATGCGTGTGGACAAAGCAGCATTGAGCTGGCTGCTGCTGCTGCTTGAGACGTCTGTATTGATCTGTCACTCCCAAGACTTCCTGTGATGATCATAACAAAAGAGATTTTCAACTTTAATGTTGTCCTCCTGTGTCCTTCTTGGAGAATGAGAGGAGATGTGTACACAGTGACAACAGGGGAGTGATGCTGTTGCACAGGACATTTGTGGATGACATCATCGAGACATCAGGTGTTTGATTTCCAAAAAAAAAGAGTTTGTTTAATGATTACAGTGACGTTACAGTGACGTTACAGTGACGTTACAGTGACGTTACAGTGACGTTACAGTGACGTTACAGTGACGTTACAGTGGCGTTACAGTGACGTTACAGTGACGTTACAGTGACGTTACAGTGACGTTACAGTGACGTTACAGTGACGTTACAGTGACGTTACAGTGACGTTACAGTGACCTTACAGTGACGTTAAAGGTGGAGTGCTACAGACTGGGTACAAAGTTGTACAGCGTTAACTAACAAACTGTTGTAATATAGAACAACATCAGCCAGTACCATCTTCTTCATCATCATGTGTTAGTTAGTGCAAAACAATGTGTTCCTTCAATCAATTAAAACTTGGTTTGAACATTTTGAATACATTGTAAAAAGATTGAATCAAACTTTAATGTCTTGGTCGAGGAACAGATTTCCTCATAGATGTTGTTACTGATGTTCCATCTGATGACTTTCATCTGTTTACAGATATGTGAACTGTTACTTAATACGACTGTGCGACACTATGGACATCCACAATAAACAAAAAACAGATCTGTGAGGCTCCTCTGAGCCTCCGCTGGCCTCCCAGGCCAGTTTGATCATATTATGGCATCAGCTCTGATACAAGAAGGACTACAGGAGTGTGAGCAGAGTTACAACCAGGCTGTTATATCTCCACTGATTCAACTCCCAGAGCAGCAGAAGACAGGCTGCAAACACTGGCTGGCTGATGCATATTTAACAAATATCCTCTGAAGAAATCATGAGCTTCGTTTGGATGCAAGAGCTTGAAAAATATGGCTGCAGATTCTGAAGACGTTCAATAGCCTGTTTTAGATGTCGCCTGCTGGCTTTGTATATATGTGCACTGTATACACACAAAAAAAATCAATACTCGCTATAATTACACACATTGGAGTAAAGCTTTATACAATACCCTGTGACTGAGTCTGTCATGTCTTAAACCCATTGGCCAAAGGCGGAGTCACAGCTCAGCTTCTTAGTTAAACTCATAAAATCATAACATTTGACTTTCTGCCTGCACCTTCACGCATGGTAAGCTATATACATATACATATATAGATATCTATCTATATATGTATATATCTATCTATATATATATATATATATAGATAGATATATGATCCTGACCCTGCTGTATATAGGTGTATATGCTTTTAGATGTATAATGATGATGATAATGACAATGACAATGATGTATAATAATTAAAAGGGAGATTCTCAGATTGTGTAAACTGTTGTGTAATTTCTTCGGTTGGAGAAAACTAAATAAATAAACCTGATGTTTATCTGGATTGTCTCAGCTCAGCTTCAAATTCTTCCTTGATTACAAACCAGAGTTTGAAACACTTACAGAGAGAGGATCTGACAAATGGGAACTGAAGAATTTAGCATTTCTGGCTCTCTTAAAGAAACCGTCTGTATCCAGCAGACACAGAACAACACCTTCTTTCCACTGGAGCTGTTTCTGGACATGTGATAAATGTCACTCTACAGTTTCAGGAACTCGTGTGCTCGATGTCACTTGTTGCTGAACAGGTAGCGTCTCCACGACGACTGATGACGTCTGTTGGCTGGAAATGACAGAGGTGAACACAAAGTCAATGGATGGATGTGATTTAATGTGAATTCACCCAGAGCGATGTGTGATCCACAGAGACACGTTGCAAATGTTTCAACAAGAAATTCACACAAATCCCGAGGCTTTGTGAATGTGCTTCATAAACATACAGAGTGAAGAGACACTGCTGCTAACAGGCTCACCGCTATCATACAGTGCGAAGCCTCAGTGTGAATGACAGGAGGCTTTGCTTTCTCTCTGAACACACCTGGGATGAAGAGTAGAAGAAGTTGGTGACTGATCTGTGAGTTCATTAAATTAAAACCTCTTGTCAATTATTCAAGCCTGAAGATATTTATTCTTAAAGGTGCAGATGAAGTAAAGTCAGGTTTCCTGACAGTCTAACTCTTTAATGTCACCTACAGGAGCCTGGTTAATGTTTTTATATGGTTTCTATGTCTCTATCAAACTGTACTTGAATACATGAATTACAGGGTTAAGAACAGACTTCTCAATATTAACGAAGCCACTCGGGACATTCATCCTCTCAGTTGTTCATTCTTTAGCTCACTACATGAATCTCCACCCACTTCATCAGGCTGTGTTATGATAAATTATCTCACAGAGTCCAGGGGGTTTTTCTGAAGAAACCCACTCAACATCCCCAAACTTCCTCTAAAGCGTTTTCATTATCACATCCTGAGCTGAGCTGACTGGAGGAGGAACTGAAAACTGAGGATTAGTCCCAGGGTCCTGAGGAAAGAGAGAGAGCGTATCAACTGTAACAGAAAATTTGAAGATGTGATGAAAGTTGAATAATTAAATAATTATCACATTAACGATAGACCTTATTTGCTGTGACATTTATTTTCCTTTCCTTCAGAAAAACAAGAATAATCCTCATGACATAATAAAATTTTTATACAGCACTTATACATAAATAATTGTGATATAATATATCACAAAAACAAGTTTACAAAGTAATTCACCGACATTAAAACTGAACGTACAGAACTAAGAGTCCAATCGTCACATCATCAGAGCAGAAGACCAGATCCAGATTACCTGAGATTAAAATGAAGAAAGAGGTTTGATCCAGCTGTTTGAGATAATTGTGAAAACATAAACCTGATTATTATAGCGTCACCTGGAGGTCAAGGAGGTCATTACATGTGTCTGAGCTGTGGGTGGAATTTGTGACACACCTGCCAATTTCTGGTGTTTTTAGGTCTAAACAATACTGACCTACTGGCAAAGCTAATGTTAGCCAACTCTCAAACAGAAACAGAGAAAACTCTCCATCCGTCTTCATGTCTCTCAGAGTTGGACCATCACGACCACCAGGACCAGTTGGACGCCGGTGTCAAGTGTGCCAGCAAATCGGCCGGTGGGGCTGTGAAGACATCCATAAAGTTGTTAAAGTTTTATCCGGTCCCATCAGTCTTTGTCCCTGGCCCTCTCTGTGTGCCTGTCATTCAGGGTGCAGGCCGGTCTCAGTGGATAAATCCAGATCTTCAGTCTGTCACTAATGTTAACGCAGTTCTTCACCTGATCACAACTTCGTCAGTTTTTGTTCTGTTGACCTTCTCCTCTTTGGCTGCACCTCCATCTTGACTCCATGTTGTAAAGTATCTTCTGCTGTCACGTCACCACCGGTAGAGATTTCTTCCTCCTTCACCTCCGGTCTTTGCGTCAGTGTCTCTTCTGCAATCTCCCAGTTATTCCATCTCAAAACTCCACACCATCAGATAGTGACAGGAGGATAGACTGGTCCTTCTCCTTCCACTGGTAATGATTGGCACCATCTGTTAGCATCTGCCAGATTTACATCTCTCCCTCCCTACTGCCTCTTTCCCACATCTCCCCTCTTCTCTGCTTCTTCTCCTCATGCTGTTGCTGATTAGCAGTAACGATGCTGTGTGTTTGTTTATTCCCATATACTCCACGAGGGCTGTGGAGGGACGCACAAACAGACACTCAGAGGAACAATGAGGAGATACTAACTGACTTTGATAAAAAAAAACAATCACTCACTCTGCCTTTGAGATCTGGACAGTCACAGAGTCAAGCCTCCTGCTACTGATGTAAATCACTATTTAAATATATCTAATATGATCAAGTTGAAAACTACAGTATATATTTTTTCTCCTGCCAACTGCAGTGAAATAATTGATATGGAAAGCTATATAAACCTGCACAAAACAAAACTGAACAGCTAAATTTACATCATGCAAAGTCTACTCAACTTAACTGTACAAAGTGCTGAGTGCTGCCTCTCTCTGTTTGCTGAGTGCAGTCTCTTCACTTTCATCCCAATGGGATCGACCGCTGATCAGCATTTCCGAACCATGCAAGCTCTCCAGGCCACTCCACAGGCCTCAAACACAAAGTAGCACTAAAACAGAAATACATGGTGATTGCAGTTTGGATTCCTGAAACAAAGGTTTTGCTCTTTGCCCCTGTGTTCACTGCAGTTTTCACTATACAACTGAAAGTGCAGAAATGCAATTAAAATTGGAGTTTTGGAGTGATTTTGACTGTGATCCTCTGAGATGAGAAAATATTCAGCTGGAGGCCTAATGAGCTGCTTTAAATCAATCAGTTTGACCGGATACATCCTGCTCCACTTGCACCTGGGCCAGTGATCTGTTCCCTCATATGTGAAACTGTAAATTCATTCATGTGTTGAACCATATAGAGGAAAACCTGCAGCTACATGCAATCCAAACAGCCTGGCCTCAGGGCTTTGGTAGACTTGATGGCCAGATGGAAAATAAATATTCAAACAAACAAATCACATCTCCTCTTGATAAAAATGACTGGTTGTGAAAGTACTGACAATAATAAATCATAAAAACTACATCAGGAAAGAGGAATATAGTATTGTTGATGGGGTATTTTCATTTATAACATTCAACTGTTTCAGCTTGATGACCCTGAAGAGTTTGGATATGGGCGTTAGGCTGGATCCTCTATGGTGATGTAGAGAATAACATTTAGTTTTACCAGAATTTAAAACAAGCTCATGTTTGATAATGTAGAATCTGAAATGTGTCAAAAGCAGACAAGCTGTCAATTTACAATGGCCAGATTATGAGAAGAACCACTGGTAAATAAAATAGTGTCATCTGCATAAAAGCAAACATGACAGTTTGATATTGACCAAGAATGGACCCTTGTGGAACACCTGTACTGACACTGAGGGAGTTCTATCTGAAAGTCATGAAACATTTAATGGACTGTTCATTTACACCAGATGAGTTTAGTTTATATGGTAGAATATCATGCTTGACTGAATCAAATGCTTCGGATAGGTCAATGAAAAGTGCAGCACAATTGGTGATTATTGTCCAGGGTTAGTGTCGTAAACACACACACATACATAATGCTGCTGTGACATGGTCTGAATCCTGACTGCTCAGGCTGTAATGTGTGACTTTAGAAACAGTTCAGAATTTACTAGGGACTGGAAAATTGCATGTTATCATGTGTATATTATGTGAAAGGATTTGACACAACACTTCACACACTTCTGATAATGTGGAGCTGAGTAACACTTCTATGTGTTGGAAACAGGAAACAGGAATTAGGAAATGGAAATTAGTCCTTTGTTGTTTGTTAGTGCTTTGTTTGGCAGCCAGTGGCTGGAAGGATCATGAAGAGAATGGTAGAAGGATGGCAGCATGAGATTCGACCGTGAGGAAAAAGCTGTTTGTAGAGAGTTTGTAACTGGATAAGGATGAAGTAGTAAAAAAACAATCAAGGATAGACCAGGATAAACTGGCAGAGGTGATTCCACATGACTTGGCTCTGAATGGATGCGTGACTCCAAAAGCAGGGATGGCAGGACAGAGCTCAGAGAGGAGCCAACATGATAAATCAGGAGTGTATTGAGGTAAAAGGATGAGCTTTGAGAGAAGCTGTGACACAGGAGGAAGTGAGAGTGAGCGAGAAGAGACGGATTTCAAAATACTTCTGAAGTTTGGTAACGAACGACGTGCACAACCCCTTAATCCAATCAAGCTAACAGAGACACCGAGGAGGGTCACAGGAGACATCAAGCGAGCAACAGTGTGTACGAAGGTTCGTGATTTAATTAATAATTGATCTGTTGCACAAATGAAATTCAGAGAGAAAAAGATAATAAACTGAAACTAGTAAAGTGGTGGAAATAATCATAATCAGAAAAAGACAAAATACTAAAAGAGTAAACCAGGTAATGACATATGTATTGAAATGCAGGAACATATGATGATTGATAATGGGGGAAAGGATTTACAGCAGTGAGGATGTACAAAACAAGAGCTGAGCCAAACAGCTCTTCACTTCGACAGCACAGTCGTGTCAGATGTCAGATATGTTACTTACAGAGGTTTGGCCACAAAAGAAAAGATGGTCCAACCCAAGTTCATCCTCTCACTAGGTTTCTTACTTCTCTACGCCCGTATTCACAAAGAATTTTATCTCACCACAAAGAGTTTTCTGAGGTCACACTAAAAGTTTCTAACTACAAGTTTTCTTTTTCCTGGGTCTGAACCATAGTAGCTGCAGAATGCTGTCTTATATAGAAGCAGCAGCTACCTGCACAGGTGTGCTGATGGCAGATCAGACCATGTTTAACTGGGTCATGTTACTGAATTAATGAAACTGTGGAAAGGTTTTGGGATTTATTGAAGTTATTGAACTGGAAAATTGTGTTTCAGTTGATAAGGTATATTTGTTTAACATGAAAACTGGCAGTAGAGGTGCAGACTGTGTGAAATAGATGGTAATTGATCTAATTAGATTTTAGTCTAGGGGGAGGACCTTAGCCGTTACAGGCCGCTGGCCAGCGAGACTCTCGAGGAGTAGTGAGCACTGTGAGTGTGGTTGTGAACCTCACAGGTGACGTCTACAAGTTGTTTATATTTTTGTTTTGTTTTGTTTTTGCTGTGGACGTCTAAGTCTTTTCCCCTCTCTATCTTTGTAAATAAAAAGCACCTCGAGCCACCCTGTTGTTTTTCTGTTGACAGTTGACCCACAGTTTCTGTGACACATGAGTCTGATTATATGAGCTTGAGCCGAAAAATACAGATGCTGTATTTAAATCTCTCCAGTGAAGAGGAAAATAAACATTAACACTCAGCTGACTGACAGCTGACTTCCTGTTCCCTCACGTCTGACTGAGCAGCATTAAGACTGAGTTTTAGTCCGACTCTGTAAACGAAGGTTTTCCTGCTGGTGCCACTGCTCGGATGTTGTTGCCTTGGTAACAAATGCAGACGATGAAAACAAGAGAAACCTGTGTCCTTGAAAATGCAGGAACAGCACATGCAAAATATCATTCTGTATAATATACAAATGAGCATCAAAGCCAAAAAGACAATGATACGAACTTTCAGAATAAAATCACACTCTGGTGGAAGGACATACTGTAGATCTACAACATGTAGATCGACCCCTCAGCTGTTCAACTTGACATAACAACTGAGATCAATGAGACAATTAACATCCTCTGTCAGTAATGATTTATATTAGATTACACTCACATATATAAACACACTCATATGATTAACACGCACTCACATAAATAATAATAAACATGTGATTGTGTTCTTGATCAGTTTGTTGCTTTTTTAAAAAACTCCATAAGACTTAAAAAAAAAGAAAGAGCATTTACACTGAAAAACTGAGGTTTCATGTCAGAGAGTATTCTGTCAGAGTTATAAAATTACTATATCAGAAAAATTAAACAATAAGAGTGAAATGAATTATTTCTAAAGTAAAGAATCTAGAGTAAAAACAAACCTGAGATGATAAATCTATGCTGAATACAGACACCCAGGATACTCAGTATGTTATAAAGTTAATGCTACAGGATGTTTCCTGCAGTGACATCAGGTACATGAAATAAAGCAGTGATGCAAATCAACAGTAATTCCTACCGTATGAATCACATTGTTCTCTAAAGGTTCAACGACTCCAGATGTGAACTTTTCTTTTGACTCATCAGGAAACCACAGCTAGAACGAACAATGTTAACGAGGCTCCATCCATTAAAGTGTAACAGTGAAACAGCACGCACAGGAAGAATACACGGGATGCAGCCATTGTAAACGTCAGCCATTACTGTCACGTTTTCCCTATGAGCAGCAACGGGAGAGGTTTTTAATTTCATCACGTCTTTTTCAATACAGCAGTTAAAAGCTCAAGTGAACACAGTCAGATCAAGTGGCAGTTAATATCGCTTCACCACAGCTCAACGATTCCTGAACTCGGAACAATGTGATGACTATTTTACTCTTCCTCACACACACTCAGTCACACACGAGGAGCGTCTTGCCTCTCTGCAGAGACTGGTGGGAAACGAGGAAGATACTGATGAGCTGCAGGAGCGAAAGAAGACGCACAGGAACATATAAGAAACAAAAGATTTCGAAACAAGCAAACCTCCAGAGAGGAAGGAGAAACGCAGACGTCCTTGAACTGATCATCTCTACAAAACGAGAATTACCGCCAGTCACAATTGTCACAGTTTGATTCCAGCTGTCGTGTGAAATACAGGGTTGTTGTTACTCTGATTGCTAACACTGTGTTCTATAAGGAAGTGATTGTTTGTTTGTTTGTTTGTTTGTGTTGTTGACTCTTGTGATGTCACAGGAAGAATCAGATCCTCTCCTTGTGTCTCAGACAGATGTGTGTGAAACTGTAATGGCGTGTAGCACATTCATCAATGTTTCATGTCAGAACCCGCTATTATTACAGTATTATTACACTGAATAATGACCAGAGGTGTTTTTTTGCAGAACATTATGACGTCACAGTGAAGTTGACCTTTGACCTTTTTGGATATAAAATTGTATCACTTCCTTTTATCCTTTACAGACATTTGGGTTATAATTTTGTGTCATAATTAGTGAATGAATTCGTGAGTTAAAAGTTTTGTCAGGTCACAGTGACCTTGACCTTTGACATTTGACCACTAGAATCTAATCTATATAACATATATGACCGTGTCAACCGCAGTCATATAGTTGTGAACATGTCAGATAAAGGACAGTGTTTGGAGACTCAGGTGTTCACTGAAGCTCAGAGGTGTAACAGTAAAATGACTCCCACCTAAACAAATAGGTAGAAAACCAGTGGGAACCTTTTTACACGTGGAACTGTTTTGTGACGTTCACATGGAAAATAAAGGAATAACAGTAACATGACAAAAGGCTGCAAAAGCACCAAACCCATACTGCTCAAAAGGCCATCACCATGGTGATAAGACAGCGGTGATGGCGATGGACTTCAGAAAAATGCTCCGTGGATGCAGTAGTCATAGAAACCGTAACCAAGATGAGTCTCATTTAACAGTATAAATAGTTTATAGTTTATTCTTTACTGAGCATGAAAAAGTTTTGCATGATTTTTGTTTGATTCACATTCTCAGTGGTGTAGTTCTAAGCTACACACACACACACACACACACACACACACACAGATGTAATCAGATTACATTACATTTGAGGAGGTTAACATAGAACAGAAGGACTATACCACAGAAACAGTCCAGTCAAGGCTCACACACTGTAACGATAAATTCTCATCCATAGTCGGTTGGCTCAAGAAAAATCATGACAGGTCATTAGTATCAGACATAAGCGGTCAAACACTTAACAGCTGCTTGAGCTAAAAGGGTTCAAGTAGCTGTATGAGCTGATACTGAACACATTTCTGTGACACTTAGAATAACCTCCTTTATTCTGAAAATAGCTCAAACACATATATCAATATGAATATACACACACACACACACACACACACACACAC
>NW_019524907.1:49678-59964 GCF_002814215.2 Seriola lalandi dorsalis
CTTATTTCTGTGCCCAGCTTGTGTTTGAGCTTGTCTGAGAACATTCACAATATGAAAACATCACTTTAATTTTCTAATATTAATAGATTGTGTTATTATTAATTTGAAACTACAGTTCCCACAGTGGCTGCAAACATTCTTTACAGACTGAGGTCGAGACCTTCCACTGTTTGTTCTTAAAGCATCGCCCTGACTGTTCCATAACTTTAACCAGGTGTTTATTGTTGTAACCATGACGACGAACGTCCCCTGACCTTAAGTAAACCTAACCTAAACCACAATGTTTTCCCAAACCTGAGTCGTCTTTGTGCCTGAACGTGAATCACAAATAAATTCTACGTATGTTTAGCGGCAGATTTTTTCACATGCATGAAATTTATGGTGACGCGTCCGAGACACCAGTTCAAAAACCTGTAAAAATAAAACTGTGGTTTTCAAACCTTTCATCGGGATCAGCTTCTCACTACTTCACACTGTGACAGCGGACTCCACATATTAAAGTTGTAGCAACAGGCTCAGAATCACTTCACTCTCTCCACTGGTGTCACTACGACAACAGGCCCGTTTACAGTGAAGCGCTCTGAGGCAGCGGAGGAGCGACACATACTTACACCTCCACCAGCTGATCTGACAAACACCATTTAATCTCCGCGCACGTTCAGTGGGACAGAGATATCAAACAAATTAAAGATTAAAAGCACATCTGCTTTTCCACATCTGCATCATCCCTGCATCAACCATCATTCACATTTAATACCTGAAAAGACAGAAATCAACAACCCAAGACAAGAAACAACCAATATATGAAATAACGAGGAGGAAAAAGAACGGACACACAACAAGTTTAGTTTGAAGTAGATGTTAAGTTGTAATTTAAATCACAAGGGATTTTCACTGAGCTGCTCTTCAGCATAGAAACGATGCAGCTGAATCTGGTCGACTTTGGTCTGTAATACATTTTCATTAACACAATTTATAGATTAATGGGAAACACTGTGTTATTTGTGGCAGCCCGGACCGCACCACAGTCCAGAACAAACTAATTTAAGTTACTAAAACATCTGTGTATCTGAGGTTATTCCAGCTGTGAATCGCAACCTCAGTTTTGTATCTATGAACCTATAAATCAGACCACCTTAAATCAGACCTGTGTTAGCGGTCACTTAATGGAGCAGCTGAATAATTTGCAGCAGTAGATGTAAAGTCCTCACACAGTGAGTCAGTGAGGTCTTTACAGTCACAGTCATCTGTTGTATTTATGTTGCCACGAACATCTCTGTTGAAGGAATCATGCTCCTGTCTGAATGCACTGATTATCTCATCAACTTCACTCTGGAATAAATATGAAATAAAATATGACTCTGGTCTGGTAAAGTCTGCCGTCATGTAGACCAGCTCAGTGTCAGTCCTGGTTTTAGAAATAAGTCCGTCTATCCTCTGTTTTTCCTGTTTCCAGCCTCCTGAAACCTGATACACATTCCAGTGATTTGACAGTAATGACTGTTTCTGCCTCTGTCATCGTCAAGTATTTTCTTCAGTTAGCTGCACATTCCCCCCTCTCCACAAACCATCCAATCAGAGCTCTCGGTGCTGAGTCACTGACTGACAACTGCAGGACTCCCCGTCAGCTGTCACACCGTCAGCCGCCAGATACTTCATCAATCATGGTCTGAATGTCACAGTCTATCTGAGTACTGTTGCTGACCATGTTCTCCTCTAATGACCACCTCCAGCAGGATAACGCTCCATGTCTCCAGCTGTTTTCATCACCATGACAGTGAGTTCAGTGATCTTCAGTGCCCCTCCCCCCACCCCCCAAGTCTTTTGGGATGTGATAGAACAGGAATTTGGCAGCATCTATCTATCATCTGATGAACTGAGGAACTACCCAGTGTGTGTGTGTGTGGTGTTCCTAATAAAGTGATCACTGAGTGTGTAATCATCAAGTTTGACCTACAGACGCTCTGAGGCTTTTTAAAGCTGACGTCTGCAGGACAGATTATTTCCTGTAGCCGGCCTGAAGCTGAATGATACCTGAGATTTTTAAGTCTGTGATGAAACTGCAGGAGCTGATCTTCATTAAACTTGCCCTGTCTGCTGTTATAAAGCTGCAGCCCAGAACACAGCAGCAGAAGAAGGTCAGGCCAGGTCACTGCACATTAATACTCCTCCAGTCTATAAATCCTGCATGGTGTTCCTTTAAGGCAGAAACCGTCCTCCTGGTCTAATTTCAATTGAGTTAATTAATAAAAGCAAAAGACTTTCTTGATAACAGGCTGCGAACATGAGGAAGAGCTATAGTGGAGGATAAACACACAAACACCATTCAGATCATTATTTAGGTTGTGTCTTTAAACTGTGCAGATGATCAGATGTTGAACCACAGACTCTGGTGTTTCTCAGAATGGATGTGATGTTTGATCATTGCTGACCAGATGTGCACACAGATTTATCACACTGATATTTGTATCGGTGACACAGTGACTTCGACTTGACGGAAGAACTTATTATCGCATCGTTTCATGTACAACTACCAAAACCAAAAAGCTCCTTTGTTCTGCTTTAAATTGGCTCAGTGTAAAAATACCTCCCACCCACCGTCTCTGTTTAAATGATTTAAGACAAACTGAATGATGGTGACTCGACCCCTGCTTCTTTAAAACTCTGGAAACTGGATTCTGTTGGAAAAGTTAATGTTCGAGGTTTTAGCAGGTCAGTAGAAAA
Organism: Seriola lalandi dorsalis; assembly: GCF_002814215.2. Taxonomy (NCBI): domain Eukaryota; kingdom Metazoa; phylum Chordata; class Actinopteri; order Carangiformes; family Carangidae; genus Seriola; species Seriola lalandi. The sequence continues at coordinate 52,403 of NW_019524907.1, forward strand.
CTACAGGTGTCAATTAGCTAAACCAATCACTGAACACGATGCTGACACACAGTGTACGGAAACATGTCAGGATGCAAACAGCTAATGTGACGTCTAATGTTCGAACATTTTCAGCTCGTTTTGAGAGTTTGTCAGCCCGACCTTTACTTGCCACAGATAATAATAATAAAGTTTATTTAACATTATAAGACATGAGATGTCAGGAGGAAATAAAAGTTCAGGCTTCACAGTGTCACAGAGCTTCTGTCTGGAGTCTCTGGCTGCTGTCGTGTGCTGTACGCACCTGCCTGGTTTGGTAAATGGAGATTTCTTAAGACCAACAACGACCCCCCCTCTGTGACGTCACTGTGTTTTAACAATGTTTACAGAGTGAACTCACCCCGAAGCATTTTTCTTTTCTGGTTTGACGTCATCAAACTTCATCTCACACTTTGAGATAATAAAGTTAAAAGCTCTGTGGTATGTCGATGCCCTGCCCCCCCCCCACCACCACCACCTATCATCCGTCTCGTCCTCTGAGCTTCACCTTCCTGCTTCATGTTTATCTCCTTCGTTAAGTGTGGTCTCTTCCAGGCAGCAGCGGGTTGTGTCTGGTGGGTGGAGCATGTCATTATTAACACAGCAGGACTCACACCTACGGCTGGCTTCTGCAATGTGGAGGTGGAGAAGGTTGGCTTTAAGTCCTCTCCATGGTCTGTACTCATGAACAGTTCAGTCCATCATCAGTAATTTCACACAAACCCATACAAGGTGTTGTAATGAAAAGGAGCTGGTACCATTACACCTCTCAGTCGGACAATCCTTTCTCATACAGTCACTCAGAAACAGAGCCAGGCAGCGTTCCTTTGTTCTAACCTGACCTCACATCCTGTAATAAACCATGAGCGGTGATATGTTTCATTCAAACAACAATAAGAACCACATTTCCTTAAAAGAACAACCTCCTGTTTGTTCCTTTGGTTCTGGCTTAAGTGGAACTGACAGAGCAGAACACAGAGAACTGACCTGAGTGGACTCACCTCCACCATCCTCCTGTTCTTTACGAGCCGCAGTAAAACACGTGAATAATAAGGCCGTTCAAATTAATGGTGCAATAAATACAGACTACGGGGAATCTATCGGTTTGAATGACATCACCTGGAATGACACAACTCGTCGTAATCTTTTATAGAAACGCTCAAAGAGCTGGTTCCTGTGATGCAACAAACACTGACACTGACAAACACTTTCATTTGACTCAACTCAACTCGCCATGAGAGACGAACCAGCTGCTCACGCATCAATAAAACATGATCACGTGATCATTGAGCACGTCTCTTTGTCAGATCGTTTCACCTGTTTTCGTGAACATTTTCAACTTGTGCACGACACAAGCCGAGATGGAAAAGTTGTTGCACCGATGAAAGTGAAATGTAATCGAGCGTAATGAGGCGTTGAACTGTAGATCTGTGACCTCCAAAAGACAAAAAGAAGATACTGGACTCAACTCTCATCATCTCCGTCTCTTCCTGCAGCGGAGGAAAAGATCAGGTCATCTCTCCAGCGCCGAGGAAGAAACAGAGACGCGAGAGCCTCTGATAGAATGAGTGGAAGAAACCAGCGGCGGTTGAAGAGACCACGAGGGAAGTGGCACAAAGAAGAGCTTCTGATCATAAGGACCAATGAAAAGAGGCGAGTTCAGCACAGTCAGCATGTGAGCAGAAACCAAGTTGATCTAGTTATTGATTCAGAAGGAGGCTGAGAGGAAGGAGAACTCCCCTCATCCTTTCCTTTCAAGTATTTCTGTTAAATAGTTCCTTAGAGTTCAAAAGATTGTTCTGTCTGTCTTAACAGACACAGAATATAAATACAACAATAGAACATTATACTGCAGCAGATATGGAGGATTATTTTTCTAATCATCAATAATACTTTAATCCACTCTGGTAACTATCAGTATCAGCTCCTTTCAGTGATTGAACTTCATCCTCTTCAGTTCCTTTCAAGTTCTTTCACATCAATCAATAATTTAACTCCACTCAGTATTTACATTTAAATGTCTTTCAGCAGTTACACGTTAACTTCTCTCCGTGTGTGTGTTTTTCAGTATTTGAGCTCTTTGTGAAAATCGTCTGAAGCCCCAGAGACAAAGACAGAACTAGTCCTGGTCCTGGTCCTGGTCCTGTATCTGGGTAAAATCTATTCAACACTGGACTGCAGTCAAAACAAATCTGGTTCCAGTAACTGTCACTTCAGCTGCACATGATGGACTTGTTTGTGCTCTTTTTCCATCTTTTACCCGCTGCTGTTGGTTCCAGTTCTGAACACATGGATAAATAGCTGAAAGTAAACATCAGTGCAGACTGTGGTTTTGCCTTCAGATCATTTTCTTAGCGAGGCTTTCGGAGGATGAAGGACTGCAGGCTACCAGATGTCGGCGTCTCCCGGACGCTTTGTTGTTTTTGTGGTCGTTTCCAGTAGTTAGTCCGATCATGTTTTCACTGCACCACAGTTTCAGGTGGTTTCAACGTCTTTATTTCGGCACTAAAAGGTTTGATTATAGTCACTCACTCCGTAAACGCTTGATCACACTGATCATAAAATCAGAGTTCTCTCTAGAAGAACCAACAAACATCAGAACTGTTCAGAGTCACAGCTCAGAGCTGGCAGCAAACACAGCCTCAAAGTCCAGTTTCTAACCTGACCCTGACCTTGACCCTGACCCTGACCCCAGTCTGTTCTGGGAAATGAGCTTCCCCTTGATCCAGAAACAGCCCCGACGTCACAGCAAGTCAATCAGTTCACATGGAGACGGTTATGAATCGGAGATGAATGATTTCTCCTGTGAAAACCACGCACACACTGAGAGAGAGAGGGGAAAGAAACACAAGGGGAAAAATTACTGCTATAATTTCAACATATTACCTCTGAGTGCTGAGGATGCTTTTCGCTCTACACTTAAGGACACAGCAAAGATTAAAGTAAGTGTCTGGTGAGATGAATCCATCTTTGTTTCTTGTCTTCTTTCGTTTGGGTAATGGAAGTGAGCGATGAATTATCACCCGGAGCAAATATCTACAACACTATGTGACAATAAGTAATTACCCCTGTGGGGTTTTAGTATTACTTATATGAAAGATAGTGGGAAAGATTCCTCCCAAGAACGATGATGGAGATCATTATCAGAGGACACACGGTACATGTGTGATGCTGCTAGTGAATATAATGAAAAACCTTTTACTGATTTCTTTCTGCTTTCCTGTTCAATCGTTTGACTTTGTGTCCTAAATGACGAGTTATGATGTTAAATATGAATCATTAACATGTTGAATGTAATCTGTCACTGAGGGTGAATCTGTCAGTTCACACTGCCGTTTATTCAGCTAACCTGAGCATGTGACTTCACATTCCAATTAGCATATTGATTAGCCACACCTCCTGCTGGTAGCAGAGGGAGGGAGCTACTAGCCTCAGACATCTGTACTGATTTGTCCCTCTATGTTGTGATCATCCAGTGGAGCAAAACAATCCTCAGTGCAAAAAGTCAAGGTCATAACTTAAAGCTGAAAGACCCTCAAAACTTCAAAATAAAAGCATGTCTCGATTTATGACTAAACAAGCAATGTTTAACACAAAAACTGACTGAGTGTAGTTTGATCAAATTTAACTCACAGCAGTCTCACAATACACTGTCAATAAATTAAATCCAGATGAAAGTGTTTCATCTGGCGTTTTCAAATTCACCCTCGCTCACTTCCCGGCACTAAGTAGAGCAGAGAAATAAAGAAAATAAAACTGTTGTAACTTTGTCATAGAAAAGTTTTTATACAGGATGATGTTTCTCACAGAATAATTTAATAATGAAATGACAACAACCGGCTGGTGAACATTGACATTTATCAGCTAAATAACCTTCAGGGGGGAATACTGGATTTATTTTGTTGAGTGCAGATGTCGCGTTAGCTATATCGACATCATAATCTAAGAATATGTCACTGTGTGTTTACAACGCATGTTGAGGCCTGTAAGACATGTAAAGGCCTCACACCTCCCCTGCACAGGAGAAAGACACTCACTCAAAACTTTCTTTCAGGCCAACGGGTCCCTCGACCCTTTGCTCCCCTCGGCCTGTGGTTGGCCAGTACAGTAATCTTACTTCCCGCCGGTGCTGCTACATATTAAGAAAAGAAACCAGCAGTCTGAGGCTGTTACACCTGTACAGTAATCCATCCACGGCTGCATTGCCCCCAAGTGGCTAAAAAGAGAAGATAAAGCATCTAGAGCCAAGCTAGCTGCTCTGTAAGGCTACATCTAGACACAGCAGAGCTGTAAGCTAAATGCTAACATACTGATCTTTGGCAGGTTCGATGTTTATGTTCACTACCTTAGTTTAGCGTGTTAGCATGCTAACATTTTCTAATTAGCAGATTTATAGTGAATTTGTGCACCTTCCAATCACATCTTGAGAGATTTATGAATAAGTTCTGGACATGAAAAAGTTAAAAAAGGTGGATCAGGTGTAAAGAACTTATAAACAATTAATTCACATCGTTATATTTTTTCACCACTTAGTAACAGAAATCACATTTACAACAGCTGTAAAAACACCTGTGAGACTCTAGAGACTGAGATCTGAGATCTGATTGATGAACCAATCTTTTCTCTGGAACACAAAGATCCGTGTGTCTCGTTTTATATCCAGGAGTCAAACTGTTGTGACGACAAAGATTTGTATCCATCTCTCAGCTGAAGATAACTTGTTACTCGTTGGTCGATAAATTTAACTTGAATAGATAAAAGGATATTTACTACCGCTCCTTGGAGAACAGCTGGCACCTCAATAAACCACAGACTTGCTATAATCAGATCAAGATTCAAATTCCTGAGCATCCAGTGGTTCCAGGTGTTCTTGGCTTGTGGAGTGCTGCTGGTCTTCCAGCAGACGAGGAGTCTGGAGAGGAAGTGTGGCAGTGAAGGATCCTCGTCTGGAAAAGCAGCTGCAGGAAACTTCTAGATAAGTTAAAATCATCAGAGCTAAGCAGCTGATGTCCAGACCCGTCTTTGGACCAAGTCTCAATGTGACACTGGAAGGAAATGGGCAAGTACAATTAATGCAAAAAAAAGAAAAAAGAAAAACGTATAGGATGTGTTCTTGAGGCTGTAAGACTGGAACATGTCAACCTGACTTTTCCACCGTGCTGCTACAAGACAAGAAAAGTTAATGAGGTTCAATGATAAAACCAGCTGCTGCTGGACTACGGCTCGCCACCACTGTCATTAAGGAGAAGATCTGAATGCGGAACAGAACAGAGACGAACTGACAGAGAGGAGAGGATGGAAGAGAAATAAACAGAAAAATGTCAAGTGACACGGAAAATAAAGAGATGAAACCAGATAAACAGAGCAGAAACATGTTCCGCACAATTAACCAAGACAATGATAGTTGACTGAAGAAGCACTTCCTGTTGTTTCACGGGTCGAGAGGATCATTAATAAACTTTATCCTCCTCTGTTTCTCCTGGTTCCAAAACACTTGGAACAACTAAGCTAAACCAGACTAACTAAAAGACTGATCTGGTTTCTCAACACTGGGTTTACTCTTGTGACAATAAACCATTTTACCCTCCCCCCATCTGGTCTGCGTCTGCATTCAGGTCCAAAACATATTAGCACAACCACAACAACCTGAACCCGGTGAAGTTGAGATATTGCTGTTATTACTGGTATTAATTACTGCTTTGTTTTTCCTCCGTCCTACATGTCAAACTATCAGCTGTGAAAAAGGTTTAATGAGCCAATTAGAGCTTTGTAGACAGGATTGGGGAACGACGATGTCATCCTCCTAGAGAAAACAGAGGCGGAGACATGGCCGATAAAAATCCACAGCAAGCATGTTTGTTCGTTAATTTACAGAAACAATTAAATCTCCTGTCCTCTGGTGGAGGCAACGTGTCTGTTTGTTCACCCTGTCAGATCAAGGCCTGCTCCACTGCAGAGGAACACCGTGCTCAGTTATGAGACAGGAGTCGATGAATAAACTGGGTCAATCCCCGTCCCATTAAACTAAGCTAACGAGCTGTCCCGCCAAGCTAAGCTAACGAGCTGTCTCTTTATTTTCCCTGTTCAGTAGCTTTTTGTTCAACGAACAGAGACGCTGAACAAAAGCAGAGAGAAGCTAACAGTTAGCTATGTGGGCGTCTGTCTGCCACGGTCTTCACGTTAACACCTGGTCAGGTAATGAGGAAATCATTGGTGTTTCTTTCACCCGCATCACGACGTTCACCTGTTTTAATGAAATCAGGTATTTTCGAGTCAACCAGCTGACTCATCAGGACCTGGACCAGTGGGTTATTTGTTATTGTTAACTCAGACTTTTAACCATGGATCACTATGGTTAATTATACCACCTGGTTAACTTCAGAGGATCAGAACTAAACCCATCAACAACCAGATCGAATTAACCAAACTGGCTCATCTTCCTACAGGGTCCTGAGAGGGACAAAAGAGAGTCCACCACAGTCCACATTTATTAAACTTTCTGTCTGACCGTCTTCAAGTCTGGATTTATTGTTTAATAAAAATCATCTTATTCTAAAACGATAAAATTTGAATATAGCTGCTGTCACTTTCTGCAGTGGGATTGAAAATGACTGATTATCAATTAGAGGTGAAATGAGCCAGACTGTAATCTGACTTAATCTGCTCCAGATGTGGCCTCACTCTGAACTCTGCAGAAAAATGTTCTGCTGGAAGTTTCTTCATGTCTGCAGTAAATCTACATCTGCTCTCTTGTCTTTGACAACAGTGCTATATGTTATATAATATAACATATTATTATTTTGTGTTATGTTATGTTATATTGCTAAAATGAGTGATTTACTTTGTGTCTTTTACCAGCTGCTGTAGAAAGATCCCTTGTGTTTTCCCTTTGAGCAACACGCCCCTGAGTTCCTGTTCAGTCCACTCGGTGTAAACACAACAGATGCAGAAATACAGTGAATTTGGATTCAGCAGTGACCTGTTGTATAGATATAAATAAATCTAAATATATTCAACAAACATAATAAGTGAATGATGTTATAAAACTCAGAGGACGCTGAACACACATTTGAAATAATGTGAACTTACTTCAGTTTGACCTAAATAATAAATAAAGTCATCTGATCCACTTGTTCATGAACCAGTTGTTCCTCCTGCTCCCTCAGCTGAGGCCTGGCTGCTGCTGTCATGGATGAATCCTCACAGACATGCACACAGCTGATAAACACAGCTAAGTGGGCGTGGTCTGAACGTCACCTGCCAGGTGCTGGTTCTGCAGACTGAGGCAGGCCGAGGTCTCCTTCATGCGTTTACTGTGAATCACTCGCTGAGACTCTTTCTTCTCTGTCTCCTACAAATGAGACAGAACGTGTCAGAGTGAGATTCAAGTGTAAATTAAATACACCGGTGGCTATGATTGTGTCCCTTAGTTAATGGACGTGAGGACACATGGTGGACTTGATACCAGAATTCAGCTGCATGTTGCTCACAGTGGCTCAGTGCTGGTGGTGGGCGGAGGCGGTGGGCGGAGGCGGAGGGGGAGG
>NW_019524907.1:59984-72028 GCF_002814215.2 Seriola lalandi dorsalis
GGGGGGGGGGTCTGGAGGTCTAATTTCACATCTGGGAAAGAACTGCACTGTGGAAACAAGTTCTAGACAAGTTTATTTATACAGCACCATTCAGACACAACTCAGAGAGCGTCACAAAGGGTGCATTAAAATAAGACATCAAAACAGAGCACAGATTTTTCACGATTGCTAAAACACATTTCTTAACGATCAGTGCTTTTCTCAAAACTGTAAACACAAAACCCCTGTTGTCAAACCACATTCACCAAACCTCTGACGCAAAAGTCAATCAATCCCCTCAAAACATTTTTATCTGCGCTCAGGATCAAACATTGCTTTCAGATCATACACAAACCAATCAAAATGAAACCAGCACTCAGCGTTCATTACACACTACAGAGAAAAACAGAGTTCAGAGCATTTAAGTCTGGGCATTTTATGTTTTCAAAAAAAGAAAAAAGGACAGTATCACCTACTGTAAGTACTGCAAGCAATAAAGTATTGACTGTCTGGATTCAGCACTCACTAACAGCAAAACTTCAGTGCGACAAAAGGCAAGAAGGACAATGAACGAAGGATCTGCCAGAGAGGAAGTTTAGACATTGACAAAAGCATTTCTCTCAGTGTGTCATTTGTTCACAAATACAAAAATCTCCTCTGCGCCTCCTCACACATACAAACTTGGATTTCTCATGCAGATTTATTTCACAGGTGTTCAAAGGTCGATTTACAACTACATTTGGAATTATTTGTGAACATCACTTTACAAGTTCAAAATCCTTTTGACTATAATTTGAGCCATACAGGTGTCGGTTGTAGTCATGCCCTTGACTTACCATGATACTAAATAAAATAAACTTTCCGCTGCAGAGAAACCAGGACATTTGAGGCAGCTATTCACAATACAGTACTGAGTAAGGTTTTTTCACTTGAAATTCATTTCACTTACCATTATAAACTCAGTCAGGTGCAAGGTTTGCAGGAAGCTCTCCTCAGTTTGGAGGAGGTGGCGTCACACAGCTGCGACTGAAGGTGCAGGAATCCTGGAAGGATTTTAAAAAGGTTCCCATTAAGTGAAAGAAGGACTTCAGATCAAACTAATCTATATATGAAAAGAACAAAAGATGAATCAATCATCCATTTAATACCCATTTAATAGTCGAAGTGCAACGGTATGAAAATTGACTAATACATTTACTAGTTTGAGAACAGGTGGCAGCAACAGTAGCTAAAGCTAACAACAGTTAGCCAGTTAGCCCGTTTTTAAAAATGTCTGCTGCTAATCTAACGTACATGGCCAATCTGACTCTTATATCACGGATGATCTTACTTCGGCACATGATCTAAGATCTCGTCATTAAAAGTTCAGTCGCCGTTGACCGGAAACAGATCGTGATTAAGATCGTGGATTTGCGATTACCCAGAAACGATTATCATGTGATCTTTTTTGCCGGATGGCCCACAAATATATTCACACCAAATGTCTCAGCATGAAACAGGCTTTGTTAAACCTTATGTAACCAAGGGTCTTGGGTTCACCTAAGTGTATGTTTAATAACAAACGGGAACATGTGAGTAATTTACACTAGCCACACTTGTCTCCATTGCTGTACTCCACACGTGACCCAAAAACCATTTCCAACAACAGCCAACACTTTACGGCAGCCCTACGGTAATTCCCAGGGGACACACTTCAAAAAGTACAACACATAGCAAACAGAGTCTGTAACACTTAACATTACTTGGTTGTGGTTTAAGTGGGTTTAAGTGGGATTTACTGGTGCCAATGAAAATGAGAGCCTATTCCACCATATGCTCAATTTTAGCTGACACTGTTTATTGGCAAATACTAGCTCATTAAAAGAGTTGATTTAGCTGTAGCATCCAGTCCAATCACAGAGCAGAGTCCAGACAGAGGGCAGGTGGCTCTGTTGCCTTTTCAGGGTCTGGATGAAGAGAGCAGGACCACCCAGACTCTGCTTGTACTTTGCTTGTTGATTGGATTGTTACTGTCCAATCAGATTCAGGTTTAAAAAAAAAAAAAAAAAAGTCAATTTGTAACTTCAATGTCGCACACTGTGTGGGAACTTTGAGCACTCGGTTTTCTGCTGTGTCGACAAAAGCACTTCTTTGACAGTCTATGTGTTACCTCACCACTGATATCATTCAACAAAAAATATCACTTCAATTCAGCAACAACAATAATTCTGTTCAATTTATTCTGCGTAACACTCTTCCTAAACAATCAATGTTTCAGTTTCATTTCAGCATAGAAGTCAGCCATCTTCCCAATCAAATAGGATCTCTGATGCTTTTGGACTTTTTGGTAATCCTGTTTGTTCTGTGCTTCAGGCCCAGACACCTGCAGCTTCCTGCCATGCTCAGCCCAGCCCGGGTTCTGCCTGCTTGGCTTCTTGTCTGTGTGCATCACCTCCTCCATCACCTGCCAGCCTGTCAACAGCTTTCACCGGCCCGATCACCCACATTCTACATAATTTATAATACAAGATTTCAACACCACTCTGTGTTCTGCTCTGTGGGTTCAGATCCAAACTAAAACCTTACAGATACAGGAAACTGTCAAGAACAGAGTCTGTGAAACACAACAACACCACCGTTGGTTTCTCATTTTCTCCATGAGTTCGTCCTTTTGAACTACACACACTGAACCACACACTGTTTATGAATCAGTCCGCTGTGAATGCCAATACATGTGAACCTGATGTGAAGTAGACTGGACTGTATCAAAGCTGCACACAGCTCCAGAGCTCATTTAGCCTCTGTTTTGATCTGTCCCAGGGATAATGCTGATTAGAAAACCCGCTGGCCTGTTAAAACAGAGCCAGACCATAAATCCATGTCTGTGTCTGTCTGCGTCTGTCTGCGTCTACTGATACACCCTCTGGTGAAAATATCAACACACAGGATCATTACAGGCCTGATACAAAGAGCTGGTGCAGAGACTCAGAGTCTCAGAGAACTTCCTGGTTGACAGATAAGAACAACCAATCAGGCACCACCAGTCAGATGCATGTGTAGGTTCGTGTCTTCATAAAGTCATTTAACACACTGATGTAAATGCTGTTTCACTGTTTGTTTCAAAAGTTGTTTTTTTCATAACAGAAATAACATTTTGTCATTACGTTGCAGTAAAATCTTTAATAACTCAGTCTTTATGGTTCTGGAGACACATTTTAATAATGTCTCTCAGTACAAAGCCTGAAATTAACAAACTGAAGCAAAAGTTTATCAACATAACTGAGTCTATCAAAACATTTTTCTTTCATTTAGATGATGATGAATAAACGAAAACTTTATTATTTGTTTAGCGTTTAACACTCTGCTTCTGTGGGTGTGATTTAATCAGGTCACATGACCAGTGTATCTCTCTGTTGTCCACGACATATCCAGGATGTAAACCTATATGACCAGAGTCACGTAACGCGTAACTGTGGTCTGATCACAGCTGATATCATTAGTGGTCTGTTGTGGAAGTGTCAGCTCCTCCATCCGTCTGTCAGCTTCAGGTAAACAGGTTCCTGAAACTGACACTTCCTCTCTTCTTCTGCTGCTGTTCTACATTCTGTTGTTTACATGGTTTCTCTCGTGCAGCACAGTCAGCATTCACACCTGTGAATCACTGTAGTTTACAGCTTTTATAAAGCGGCACAGCTAAAACACTGTGTCGGGATCCGGTTTGCATTAAAAAATATCAGAGCTGCAGCGAAGGACCACAGCACACACTGAGAGACGCAGCCGTTTGCAGCAGTTGTTCCACATGTTAAGTTTCTTTTGTCAGACACTGTATCAACATCAAAACACAGAGAAACCAAACTGTGTAAAAGTGAAAAAGTTTGTTCATGTTTTGTAACTGAAGTCAGTTTCCACCTGATGCTGAACACGTCAGGTCACATGGACCAATGACAATCCAGCACAAAACACCATGTAATATGGATATTTGAGACCAATATTTAATTTAAATAACTCTTATCAGAATATTCTATGTGATTATTACAGATATGAGTGAGCCACAAACAAGCCGACCTGTGCAGCAGGTTATTATGACCCATAGTTACGTTTTGTTGCCAGGCAACATCTAGTAGTCGTAGTAATTATGACAGGAGCAAAGGTGAAAATGCTGTGACGTAGTGTAAGGAGAGTCTACGTCAGGAGGAGGTTGTGGTGGATCGATGAATATGACGCAGGAGAGAGCGGAGTTCGATTCCCACGTGACACCAGCAGTTTATGTTATTTCTTTTATCCATGACCGTTCGTTATTATTGTAACCATGACAACCAAGGTCCAGTACGCCTTCTGACGTAAGGAGCGTTATTTCAGGAGACACTCCTGTGGGTTGATCAGAGGGGTGATGGTGGTTCAAGTGGAAGGAGTTATTGATTATAGCTAATAGATCATTCCTATGTTCAGAGATAACCTGACTCGTTCACACATACGGAGACTTCATCTTGTATCATTAAAGCAACACATTCAAGTCTTTAGTTTATGATCATTATTTTACAGAATTTGAAAAAATGTAAATACTGAAGGTACAAATACAAAACTGAGTGTTGCTCTGTTATACAAAGACCGTGTGAGACTGCAGCTGAATGTGAAATGTCTTTACAGATGTTGACCAACATCGACCATCCTTCACTGTAGCACCATCTTTAATACAGCAGCTCTGGACAAAACATTTTACCGCCATTGTTGAAGTGGAACAGAATAATTGACTCTACATTCAAGTGTTACACACACAACATAAATTGTCCTGTGCTTGTCAGGGAGTTGAAGGCTTTCAGCTTCTCTCTGAAGCATTACGAGGAAATCACTTTGGTTCTGCTTGAGCTGTGCCGTATAATTTCTGCTTCGCCACGTCCTCCCCTGATTCCTTCATAGACTTCAGAGATTTTACACCAGAAATGAGTGCGGCACCTCTGTCTCCATCTTGTTTTCTGTTTGTGTCTTGACTGTTTCTTCTTCTCCACGCTCTCCAGAGTCTGATGGAACCCGACACAAGACAAACACAGAAACACACAATCGCACAATAGAGAGACCAACAAATCCACTACATTACACACTATAATTAATACATACACAGTTGTTTATTCCATCCACCTACTTCTCCCCAGGGAATAATTGAAGTAATTATATATGTTTTTATTTTTAAAATAATAAATAATAAAAATCCTTTCAGTAGCGCCTGCCTGTGTTTTCAGTTTGAAACCTGTTTTTTCTTTTTTTTGACAGTGTGTGTTAAATGTCCTTGATAATTTCGTGTTGACGTGGTCTCCTCAGGTTGAGACTAGTCGCTCTGAGACGTGTGATCTATGTAGAGAGAGAGAGAGAGAGAGAATTCACTTGAATGGGAAACTTTGACTGGTACTGTGTATATATATTCATAATTGAACATCATTTTTTTCATATTTGTTGGTTGGTAAATGTTTGTGTTTTGTAATTCTGATCAGTTTCCTTCCAGAAGAACAAAGTGGTCAAATCTTAGACCTGTGACATTAACAGGGTCAATATACAACATTATGGTCTGATGGTCTGTGTGAGGGTGGTCTAGGATGGAGCCAGACTCCTGGTCTGAATTACGGTTTTGGTTTCCTAAGCCAGTAAAGGTTTTGAATGAGTCTAATGTTATTCCATCTCTATGCACACTCAAAAACATACACACATGAATACTATATAATGTGTTACTGACGTTCAACATCAGGAGTTCTCTTTCTCTGTAAACAGGAAAGAAAAATCTCACTAAACTTTATTTATGAAATGCAAAACATTCATTTATAAAAACTACTAGTCTTTTTCTCTTATGCAGTATTTTGTATTAACCGTTATAATTTGGAAGAAATCCTAACACTAACCCAATGTAATTCAAGCAGAAATCTGTGACATAGAGAAGAGATCTGACACCAGAGATCTGATATCTGAACATTAACCTCCTAAGACCCGAGCTCTATTCTGTGCTATATAGGCTGAGAAAAATGATGTCCACATATGAGGACATTAGTTTTAAATTTCTATTACTGAGTGGCAGTATAATATCCTCATATGTGGTCACCAGGCCCTTGTTGAGAAAAAGTTAGTATTGTGGTCTAGAGAACCCAAAAATGTGAGGTCCACATATGTGGACGCCAGGTCCTAGGAGGTTAAATATGTGATGATTGATCATCTCATTACACAGCCGTCGTCATTATCTGCCTCTGGAATAACCTTCACTCTGGTTACAGACTCCGCACCAGGTTAAGTTCAGACAGCAGTCAGCTCTGTGAGGCTGTGATGGTGATCAGCTGATGTTTCAGGCACCAATGAGACAAAGAATTAATTCTTTCATTGCATTGAAGTCATATCTGTAATTGTGATTTCTTCTTTTATTGTACCCAGTTAAATTGACTGGGTATATATATATATATATATATATATATATATATATATATATATGTGTAGCCTGAACAAACAGTCAGTCTGTGGTGCTGCCTTTATACAGCACTACTGTGGGATCTCTGTCTCAGCCATCTCACGCTTTCTTTGCGTTTCTTTAGAAAACTACTCTCATTCTTTAAAAGTCCTCCTCTTCTCTCACACTAAGTTTCACATGACAGACATCCAATCACAGATGTAATTGGAGGGTGGGAACAGGATCTCCAGGGGGCGAGTGAAGAGAAAAAACTGAGCGTGAACGTCATTCTTTACTTTGTAAAGCTCTGAACCGCCTTTGTTGAATAGACGTGATTGTTAGAGACTGCCCTCAGCTGAACTCACAGCTGGAAACTGGATTACTCTGACGTGCTGGTCTCTGTTCAGCGTCCACACCTCATTAAAGTGACTTCACACATTCTGCTGCGATGAGAATGGGGATGTGCTGTGATTACCGTATTGTGAACACACTGATATGGAGCATTGTACGTACAAGGTGTCAAATGAGGCAGAATGACTCCCTGACATCAGACACCTGTTGTAGTAAACACTTTTCTTGAAAGCTAGAGCTGCAGCTGTAGCAATCATTAAAAATGGAGCTGCTTCTAGGACAACGCCACGCTACGATAACGATACGGTGCGATAATGATAACGATACGATACGATACAATAATGATACGATAACAATACAATAACAATATAACAGTTACGTAACATTACGTTAATGATTACAATTACGATACGAAACCATCACGGTACGACACAATAACGGTTCAAGAACAATATGAGTGTTACGAGAACGATACGATAACAATTACGACACATTAAAAATGATGATACAATATGATGCGATATGAAACAATAGCATAACGTTACGATACGGTAACATAATAATAATGATAACAATACGATACGATAATACAATAACGATAGGAAAACGATAAGAACAATACAATAACAAAACATTATAAGATAACAATAACGATTAAACAATTATATAATGACTACAATGATAGTAGGATAACGATACAATATTGATACAATACAATAAATAACAAAATGATACAATACGTAACAATAGATCCGATTACGATAACGATTGATAACGATTATGATAACAATGCGATACGATAGCAATAACGTTATGACGATACGATAACGATAAAATAATGATATGATACAATACAATAAGGATATGATAACGATATAATTTGGTACAATAATAATAATAAACCTGGACAAATAATTCTAAGGATGTGGTGACTAAATATGGTTAAAATAAACTAACCTAATTAAATTCAATCCATTTTTATTTGTATAGTGCAAATTCACAACATACATTATCTTAAGACTTTATCGACGACAGAAGACCTTATAGAGAGAAACTCAATAAAATAAAACCCAAACATCGAATCAAACTGACAATTTAACTGGCTAATTAATACGTTAAATACCATAGCACACCGAAAAACTGAGCGATGACAGGCCTTATATACTGTAAACAACCTTCCTTTATCTCACTTATACTGTGTATCAGTATATAAGTCGTTTACCGTGACTTCTCATGTTAAGATGTGTTACACTATTAACTGTTAGAGCTTCACGCTTCAGCTGATTTAAAGGAAAGAACATCCAGTCCTATCAGAGAAGACTATATGGAAAAAAAAAAAAAGAAAATAGTGAATTTCTGCTGTGATGGATCACTGTAATTATTTTAGACAAGTACAACTAAACATCTGAAACTGTGATATTAATGGTTAATTAATGGTTATGCATTGCATGGCCTTTAGATGTAGATCATCAGCAGCAGTCTACAGATATATGCTGACACAAAGTTGAGATTATGCATCTTATCCTTTAATACTATGTCATTTTCTGCTGCTGATTCCAGCAGAAGGACCCATTTCACACACTGTGCTTTGACTGCCAATTACCTGCTTCATCACCCACTCAGCAGATGCACTCTGGAACAGGAAATTGGGAATGAAGGAAAATTTCCAAGCTATTTTGGGCCACAGTCTCACAAAAACGTCAGTCCTGTTTCTAATGCCTGAACATGGTGTCCATGGTGGAGACGGTACGAGAACTGGGGGACTTTGAACACTGCAGTCTGTGTTTTCTGACCTCCTTCACTGGACTCCACAGTTATGCCTTTTATTTAAAAAAAAAGAGAAACAAGCATGAAGAACAAGGAATCTCTGACTGGACCTGGGCTCTGACTGGTCTTTGGCTCTGACTGGTCTTTGGCTCTGACCGGTCCTGGGCTCTGACTGGTCCTGGGCTCTGACTGGTCTTTGGCTCTGACTGGACCTGGGCTCTGACTGGTCCTGGGCTCTGACTGGTCCTGGGCTCTGACTGGTCCTGGGCTCTGACTGGTCTTTGGCTCTGACTGGTCCTGGGCTCTGACTGGTCTTTGGCTCTGACTGGTCCTGGGCTCTGACTGGTCCTGGGCTCTGACTGGTCCTGGGCTCTCAGTATTTTAATTCTGTGAACAGGCCGACTTTACTTTGTTATTTTAAAATGAACAAATGTCAATGTCGATGAACAATGTCTTTTATATTTTTTTCCTTTTTGTAAATCAAATGACTTTCAAAAGAACTGAACTGATTTTTAGACTTGTGAAGAATGAAGGTGGGAGTTGTTAATGAGCAAGTTTAAATTATCAAACTTTATGCAACAAAGTTTTTCTTGTGTTTATTATTTCTGCATCTTATATAACTGACTATGTGAGAACTATATTACTCTTTCACTGTACTCTGTCAGATGGTGACGAGATAACAAGATAATCAACACACTAACAGGTTGGTTTGTAAAAACAAAGGGACCTTGTTATATTCATAAAAAACAATTAACACTTTAATGATTTCTGCTGATTTCCAGAGATGAGGTGATAATTAGCTGATGAGCTCAAGATGAAACATTAAACACTTCTTTAAGTAAAACTGCCTCCAAAAGAAAACCATGACAATAGACGCTGCTCTGGTTCACACAGGTGTGCTTTCACACAGGTGTATTAGATGTCACTGCACTTTTCATTACCTGCACCAAGCAGGCCATGTTTTCACCTGTGTCTGTTATATGTCATCAGAGAGGAACTGATTAAATGTTGGGGAGGTCTGCGCTCCTTGTGCTCCTGCAGTAAATCTGTCTAATACAGAGCAGGTCTTCATCACACAGGTAAACCTCTACCATCACAGGTACACAACGATCCTCTGCCATCATAGGTAGGACCACAACCAGCCTTCAGCTGCTGCGTTTCAGAACCTGAGTCTCACACTGAGTCACAGTGATGCAACGTCACATCCCTCATCAGTCGGTTAATTGGTCTCCAATCAATTAAACAGCATCTGCCTCCTCTGAGTCATTTCCAGTGAATATACCAGACCATCAGCCCAGTGAATATACCAGACCACAATCAGCCCAGTGAATATACCAGACCACAATCAGCCCAGTGAATATACCAGACCACAATCAGCCCAGTGAATATACCAGACCACAGACCATCAGTATCAGAACAACAATGTAAACAACCAGTGTCTACATTATACAACAGTAAGATTTTATCTCTTTGGTATTTGTTAGTTAAATAGAGAAAGTGCCTGGACAGACGGACGGACGGACGCACGCACAGGTATATAATTTAGTTTCACAGAATGACTGAAATATAAAATATAAAGTTTAATATCCTGAATATCCTCCACACATCAAACATTCACCACGGGGTCTTTGTGATTATTATCATTATATTCAGAGGGCTGCTGTGAAACATTTATTGTGATGTTGATCAGTTAAACACTTGGGATGGTTGTGAACGAGTAAACTCCTGTGTAAACAGAGGGAGCAGACAGGTGCCACACCTGAGATGTGCAGCAGCCTCCAGGGAAATACAACAGCTGGTATCACTCTGCCGTTTGCTTTTATACCATTCTGCTGTTTTACACTTGTTGCTTAAGTCATGTGTTCTTTGCTCTTACAGGTTTGATCTCTTATTTTACAATGATAGAGAAGAGATGATCCCATGAAGCCTCCGTCCTGAACGACTTTGTCTACGACCATAAATTATATAAATATTCATCCATCAGAGCTCAGCTGTGGACAGTGGTAATTAGTCTGTGGAATGACTCCTCTATGTAATTATTGATATAAAGACTGTGTCTGTCAGGAGGTGGACACCGGCTGTTTAACGACCCTGACATTAAGTTAATGACTGTTAATCATTTTAGTTTTGTTATATAAGAAGCTCAGTCCTGGTTCTGAATGTAAAACATGAACATAATAAAAATAATAATAATAATTCTGAACAAACCTGATGAGAATAAGACGGACACAGAAACTTTCTCCTCCTCAGGTGATTCACTTCTTTCAGATGTGACTGCTCTGACTGACCTGAGCTCGCCCTCTGTTGGTGAGAGAGAGAGAGAGAGAGAGGGTGGGGGAGAGAGAGAGAGAGAGAGAGAGAGAGAGAGAGAGAGAGAGAGGTTTATAGGAGAAGATGCGACACACCCGTACAGCCTGGCTCACCTGTACTTACTCTCCCTCTCACTCCCCCCCCATGAAGACTGAGGCTGCGGTTGAAAAGTCTTTTTCATGACTGATGACTCCCGACTTCACAGATCTGAAAAAGAAGAGATCTATATCTGGATGGATCTGAAGCTCAGTCGATCACAAACACAAAACAACGGCTCTGTTGTTTCTACATTTGCCGAGGTGAAACCACAATGGTGTGTCTCTTTAAATGTTGCTGTGCTAAGGAATTGTGGGACGGCATTTCTCCTTTTCCTTTCGTAAAGGCAGGTCCAGTGTTTCCTTTGCTAAAAGGAGATGAGATAGGAAGCACAGAAGCTCCTTTCCTTCATCATTTAGAGGACTGGACCAGCTCTGATCACGGCTGCCGCTCACAGACTTCAGCTCATTTCACTCAGTTAGGAAGCTCTCCATGTTCCTTACTCCTCCACACATGGACCTGTGCACCACTGACACTGATGATGTCATGCTGATGCCTTTCGTGGTCCAACCTATCCCAAGATTCATTGCGTGCTGGTAATGAAAATAATATGGTAATAATATATAGATGATATTATATAAAAATAATAAAGCTCAGGATTACACTGTTAAATGTAAGTGTTGGGTTTCGGCTCAGTTCATCGGTAAAACCGTTAAAGCCAGGGGCCTTAAAACCTCAAGTTTTTGAGAAAAAAAAGTTATGTGTTGTCAAGGTTGCTAGGCAACGCAAAACACTGTGGGAGGAGTCAGATCACTGGGAGGAGTGATGATCAAAATGATCAGTTTCAGTGTGATTTATGAGACAGGTGGAAACGGAGCAGCTGATCTGAACCAGAGAAATAATCATGTCACTGTTAATTAATAAGATAATGAGCTATAGAACATGAATACATCAGAGATTTATAATAACTGGACTGACTCTTTAACTGAGTCTCATTCATTTTAATGAGTCAGTGAACCTTTAATTAAACATCTGGATCTTTTCTCAATAAAACCATCAGTGTCCTACAAAGCTTCCTCTCCTCATTCATGATCTGATCAGTGTTTGAATGTTTTATATATCATTTGTGTTACTAGGGTGACGTCAGGAGCAAACAGCGGCAGGCAGCGGGAGGTGGGGAGGTGTGTGTGTGTGTGTGTGT
>NW_019524907.1:72077-80859 GCF_002814215.2 Seriola lalandi dorsalis
GGGGCGGGGGGGGGGCGCTGGGTGGCAGGACTCGGTGCGCATCTCTCCAAACTTCTCCAGCCGCGCGGAGCCGGAGAATCACCCGGGAGAGAGAGGGGAGCTCATTAGGGTCAGCGATGAACAACAAGTCCGCGAGTCTGCAGAGTCCGCCCCGGGTCGGTACCGGGTCCGGGTCCGGGACCGTGGACCATGAACTCGTCATCACCTCCACGTTCGGGACGCTGCTCTCCGTGGTGTATGTGGTCGGAGTGTCGGGGAACGTGTACACGCTGGTGGTGATGTGTCACTCGATCCGCTTCGCCACCTCCATGTACATCTCCATCATCAACCTGGCTGTGGCGGACCTGCTCTACCTGTCCACCATCCCCTTCGTGGTGTCCACCTACTTCCTGAAGGACTGGTACTTCGGGGACGTGGGCTGCCGCGTCCTGCTGAGCCTGGACCTGCTGACCATGCACGCCAGCATCTTCACCCTCACCGTCATGTGCACGGAGCGCTACCTGGCCGTCACCCAGCCGCTGGACACGGTGAGACGCTCCAAGAGTTACCGCAAAGCTCTGGCGTGGGGCGTGTGGCTGCTGTCTCTGTTCCTCACGGTGCCCATGATGGTGATGGTCGCACAGACCACCAAGACCGCCCCGAACGGGGGCGTGAAGAGGATGTGCGCGCCCACGTGGGCACCGCTGGCTTATAAAGTGTACGTGACGGTCCTGTTCGGCACCAGCATCATGGCCCCGGGGCTGGTGATCGTCTTCCTGTACGTCAGGTTGGCGCGCACCTACCTGGAGTCCCAGCGCAGCTGCGTGATCCAGGGCGGCCGCCGGTCCCCGAAGCAGAGGGTCCTGATGATGATCTTCACCATCGTGCTGGTCTTCTGGGCCTGTTTCCTGCCCTTCTGGATCTGGCAGCTGCTGCCTCTGTACCACACCGAGCCGCTGGGTCTGGCCTCGCAGACTCACACCTGCATCAACTACCTGGTGGCGAGTCTCACCTACAGCAACAGCTGCATTAACCCTTTCCTCTACACGCTGCTCACCAAGAACTACCGCGAGTACCTGAAGAACCGCCACCGCAGCTTCTACAGGTACACGTCCTCCTTCAAGCAGCGGCCCCCCAGCCTCTACTCCTGGGGCAAGTCCGCGTCCTCCAGCAACCAGTTCGAGTTCACCTCCGAGACCCTGGTCATGGGGACCCGGAAGTGACGTGTGAGCCACGTGGGCGAGAAGAGGAAACGTTCAGAGCCGCGACAGGTGAGACGACTTTATCTACTGTATCCTGTTGCACCTGTCTCTGCTCCTCCTCCTCCTCCTCCTTCTTTCACTGTTACATCAGCAGCCTGACACCTTTTATTGTGATGGATGATTGATTTGATTTGACCTCTTCAACCTATCACATGTTCATCTATAATCTATAATCTATAATCTATACTCCTCTATAATGTTGGGTCTCCCCCTGGTCTGAGTCTCCACAGAGACAAACACTCACTGTGGTGAAGTCAAACACCTGTAGCTGTTTTCCAGTGACCTGTGGCCCACTTACCTGAGTGGGGATGATGACTCTGCAGGTTGGAGCTTCATCATAAGGAAGGCGACAGTCTCTGTTCAGGTTCCTCTTTAATGAGCAGAAACTTTCCTCATGTTTTATGGAGAGTTCACGACTCGTTAATAAAACAGTTCCTGACACTGAAGGATCCTCTGCTCTGACTGAAGTCTCTGTAACTCACTTCTACTGCCACAGCTTCTTCTTCTTCTTCTTCTACTGCTTCTTCTTCTACTGCCACAGCCATAGCTTCATCTTCTACTCTGCCACAGCTTCTTCTTCTTCTAATGCCACAGCTTCTTCTACTGCTACAGCCATAGCTTCTTCTTCTCTGCCACAGCTTCTTCTTCTTCTAATGCCACAGCTTCTTCTTCTACTGCCACAGCCATAGCTTCATCTTCTACTCTGCCACAGCTTCTTCTTCTTCTAATGCCACAGCTTCTTCTTCTACTGCCACAGCCATAGCTTCTTCTTCTTCTGCCACAGCTTCTTCTTCTTCTCCTCTCCAGTCTGACAGTCTGTTCATCCCACAGCTGGAGGAGGTTCTCTACTCTGATACTGTAACTGAAATAATATTCAATATAAACTAATTAACTGAACTTTATCATAAGTGCAGTAATTAGTTTTCAATTTAGTTTTTGATTGGTGATAAGTAAACCTGTTTATCTAATTCAGATTCAATGGATCATTAATTTAATACAAGATAACAATAAACAGGACAGTTACTCCTTTAATTAATGGTCGTATCATCAGATCTTATTCATATTCCCCCGTACACACACACACTGAAGGAAGCCCCTCTTCCTCCTGCTCTTTGTTTTCAGGGAAGGAAGGGGGGGTGTTATATTATTATATTATTACTAATAACACAAATCTCTCTCTCATATTAATTCAAATAGGTTTCTTCTTTCGAGGCTCTTTTCTTCTGTGTCAGTAACTTCTAGTTTAGAGACCCTGAACCTTTTTCATATATTCACTTTGAGATAGTTTGAATTTGTTTAACTCACAGCTGTAGGATGAGACTCTGTGACAGAACACTTTCTTCTCTTCAGGTGTCTGACATCACGTCTGTCTCTGATATCCTGCTTTACACAGGAGTGGAGCCGTGATGCTGTGACTCTGTTACAAGGTCACATGACGTTCACTGTCCCTGACACCGTAACCGTCTCTGTCTGAGATTATTGTGTGAAAAGAAACAGAAATCATGAACTCATCATTAGGATTAAAGGAGGTAAAGAAAGAGTGACCACAGCTTCTCTTTCACCTTCATTACCTGAGGAGCTTATTGCTGTTGGTTCGTTCACTCTGAGACGATGTTTGAAGTTTGTCTGCAGGTCTGCTGGATGTGACAGTTTAACAGGTGTTCACACGTCAGTGTAATATTTCACTTTGATCCACTGCAACAGTCAAAAAAAAAAACCCAAATTTAATTCTGTTTTATGAGCGCAATGATTTGAAAAGCATTCACAGCATTAAAAATAATTAAGTGTTAACACAAATTAATGCGGACTAGATGTGACTGATCACACGAACAGGTTTCAGACGGCTCAGAAACACAAGCGAAGAGAATACAAAATACATTAACATCTCTACAGCAGCAGGGTCTGTATGTGAAGTGTATTTCTACAGCTGATGGTCTGTATGTAAAGTGTATGTGGACTGAACACTGGTCTGGTCTGAGATGGAAACAGCTGCTGGCATTTTAAACCATTTTCTTGATAGAGGTTCCTGCATGAACAAAATGTACCAGAACAACGTGGAGCAGCAAGGAGCCAAAGTCAATAACATGAGCGGATCAGGAACAGATCAGTTTCCTTTAATCACCCGGAGAAAATATTAGTTTTAGTTTGTTTTAACTGGAGGAAAATGTGATGAGACGAATGAAACAGGCTGTGACCTCTGAACCTGAACAGCTACTGACAGTCTAATCACACCATCTCATTAATAATCCTTGTTGGACAACAGGAAACCGACCAATAACCTCGCAGTAACTCTGAGAAGGAATCTTCACCAACATCTCACTCTGTCATGAGTTTAACGTGAACTATAGACACATGAAGAAGAGGTGAGACGAAGATGCCGTGTGTAAATAACAGGAAAGTTCAGACCTGAGAATCAGACTCGGTAACAAACAGACAATAAATCGGAGTGATTTTAGTTCATTTAATGAGAACTGAATATTAGACTTGACACTGAGAAGATTAATGATGATATAAAACAGAAGAAGAGAAGAGAGAAGAGCCTCTCAGGAACTGTCAGTGTTTTATTTCAGCGGTTCTCCACCATGTTGAAGTAGATGTTAACGTCACTGAGAGAAAAGGTTCTTCTTAGAAGAAAACTCCACCTGGGTCAGAGCTGGGAGAGGATGACGAAGGATTGATTCAACAGATCTATATCTGTGCTTCAAATGAGAAACGTGTGGTGACACAGGAAATCCCGCTTCAGCCTCTCTGAAGAAAAGAGAGCTGGATCCCCAATGATGAAGAAGAACCAGGCAGACCTGAGACCAGCGATGAGGACGGAGCAGTGAGATCAGAGACTGCAGGAGAGGATGAAGGTGTACTCTCTCAGTCAGTGAGAGTCAACACCTGAAAATAACATGTACACATGTTGAAGGTTGAACAGTCAAACCTTCACAAACAGCCCCTCACTCTGTCCTTCCTCTTTTGTTACAGGGTTCGTCCAACTCCGTGGGCGGCGCCATCACCCAGGGTGCCTCAGGGCAGGGCGGGGTCAGAGATGCCGTGTGCAGGGTCGCAGGTGAAGGACACGGTGATGGCGTAGCGCGTCCCCCACGTCACCTTCTCCACACGGTGGAGGTTCTCAGAGCCGGAGGAGAAGAAGGAGACTCGTCCTGGACAAGGAGGGAAGGAGGGAGGAGAGGAAGGAGAGGGAGGAGGAGAGGAAGCATGATCAATGAGTCAGGTCTGTGAGTCAGGGTGCAGTTAGCCTAGCTTAGCATAAAGACAAACAGTTCAAATATACATTTACACAACACACCTAATACAAAGAAATGTTTGGTCAATATCTTAAAGACTGAGCAGTCACATGTCTGTGTTGAATACAGGACAGAGTTAGCCTAGCTTAGCATAAGTACAGGAGGCAGCCCGTCCGTGGTAATTAACATATTGAATCTTGTTTGTTTTACATAAACAGAAATGTAAAAAAAAAAAAAAAATTTTTAGTTTTATTTCATTTTAGTGTTTCTGAGCTGCTGCTGCTGCTCAGACGTCAGTTAGCTTGGTCAGTTAGCTTGGTCAGTTAGCTTGGTCAGTTAGCCCAAGGTTATCTCACAGTGAGGAAACAGTGATTACAGCAGATTTTTTTTCTTTATTGATTATTAGAGTTTTTTATTATTTGAGAAATTTTTCTCCTTTACTAGTTTACTACAGAGGTAACTTAACTGTTTCCTTCATGCTAAGCTAGGCTAAACATGTTTAGGTTAATTAGTGAGTTTTAGAGTTTTGGTTGTTTTTTTAACCTTAACCTTTTTTAACCACCAGGCTGTTTTCTCCTGTTGTCACTGTCAAGCTAAGCTAAGCTAAGCTAGGCTAAAGCTAAGATAAGGTAAATCTTGTCTGTGGAGATTTCCATATTTCCAGCTCTGAAATCTGTGACATTTAAATTTCTCTCCTTCATATTCACATTAAAACTGGTGATCAGTGATGTTGTTTCTGACAATGCCACGTTAACTGTTAACTCCTGCTTCCAGTTATGCTGAGCTACATTTTTTTTTTTTTTTTCATAAAGAAAGATCTTCAGTTATGTGGAGCTCATCCTAAAATCACAAACTGTCACATTTACATTTGTGTCTAGTGTTAATTAGTTAATTAGCTTTAGCAGTGTGCTGTGCTCCGACTGTGGAAATAATCCTCGTCTCCTTCGTGAAAGACGCTGTGCTCATTCAGACTGTGTATTATGCAGATGTTGTTTGTGGAACTGAAGGGAATTTGAAACACAAAGAAGTGGAACCATGCAGAGATGAAGTGGTGGAGATTCAGTGCAGACTCCAGACTGACTGTCAGCTGAAATCATTTAAAACATTTGATCCAGTTTCCTCTTGGACGGACTCAGTGGGAGTTTGGTGAAGCTGCTCGGGGTGAAGTCTCCATGGTAAAGTGTGGTTGTCTCTAAACACAACCTGTGTTCATGAAGCTCATGTGTCCTATAATTAAGAGATTTATATTTCAGGAGTTTTCAGACTCATTATCTCGTTATGTAAATGTGAATAAAAAGCTGGAATCACTCTGCTCCAATTTGTTTGCTCTACTTTCCTCCAAGGAATCCTGATGACTTAGAGTGTGTGTGTGTGTGTGTGTGTGTGTGTGTGTGTGTGTGTGTGTGTGTGTGTGTGTAAATCCCCCTGGCAGGGCATTAGCGTGGGGATGTGAAGGGAAATCAGTGGCTGCAGACAAACAATAGACCTTACTGTGAAAAGCCTGAGACAGTGAAGTGATGCTGAGACAGAACAGAGCTGCAGGGACAGTGAGTGTTGGTCACTGAAACAGGAGGTTGCGTCCAGGAGCTCAAATTAGACACGCAGCTTTAGATAACAGCACAATGAAATAATCCCAATATAAATGTTTCAGCATCTACACTGAAGAATGAGGCTCTGCAGCAGATCAGTGGCTAAACGCTGGAGCGAAACTCGCACAGGAAGTCAGCACAGACTTTTCAAAACAAAAGCACTCTGCAGTTACAGGACTGAACCTCAGCTTCCCGATTCACTGCTTCAAACTGTGGGAGTGGAAGTCAGGATAGATACTGACCATCAGTTCAGCCTGTAAACATTTACACATGTTGGTTTATTACCAGTGGAGACACTACTCTACATTCTCTCCTACAGTTGTGTAACACATGCAGAATGCATCTACCTGTACCTGTCTATAACACCTGAGACTGAATCTGCATGTCAATCAGCTCCTGATTCACAGGACCAGTCCAGACCTGGACTCACTGCTCTGTGAATGTGTCTGTGCTTCAACAGGAGCACTCAGTGTGCTCAGTGTGACCGTCTGGCTCTGACACAGCGCTGACATCACCGCTTTATACACAAATGAAGCCACCTGATTGGCTGTATGGAAACAAAACAGATAAAACAATAACGTCTCCTTCTTGATATGACGAGAAGGTCAGATGACATGATGACAAACAGCCACCTCATCGGTCGTTTCACCACAGTTCTCATGTCAAATCCTCTTTTTACAGTGTTTTCATATAAAAAATATTGGTTGGAACAGATGGTTAGCTTCTGTCTTCTAGTCTGTTAGCGCTTTAGCTAGTCTCTGTCACTGAGAAACTACTGAGATCAGTTCTGTCCTGTTCTTCAGCCACACAGGGAATCTGTCAACGCCAAGTTTCTTTTTCATCTGGAGCGTCAGAAACTTTCCTTGGACACTTCCTATGTTTTCGTCACAGTCCTGCTGCTGTAGCTCCGTCTCTGTCTCTACAGTTACCCAATCATTTCTCTTTGACATGATATATATATATCACTGCCGCTGGGCCAGCACAGGAACGTCACCACAGACACCAGATGTAAAAACTGTGGTACACTACAGAAGACAGAGAGATTCACCTGGAGCTGATAATCAGCTCTGTGTGAACTCCTTTATAACAGACGTTTATTTATCTGTAAAAGTCTCACACTCCAGCTTCACTGAGGTCTTTAACCCAAGACCCTGCTGGGATGAGTGTGCGAGGCTAATAAGATGCTAAACGGTCCGTGACTCACTCGGTGCTGATACCAAGGTCTGCTGCTTGAGCAAAATACAAAAGCACATCAACACAATGTCCACTCACTTTATCGATTACTCCCCAGCCTCATAACTAATTAGTGGAGGATGAATCACACAGAGTGTGTGGTGTCTCCAGAGGGCTGGGATGGAAGTTAAAGTTAGATGACACAGCGTGATGTTGAATTAAATGCAGCTTCAGGTGGAAAATGTTTTCCCTGAAGCACTTCCCTCGATTACTTTCCTCTTAGAGCTTCATGACGGCAGCTGGAGCTGAAGACGCCTCACCTCTCACCTGAAAGGCTTTCACTCCTCGTGGGGTCATTGAGGAGAGTCGGCCATCAGGTGGAGTCCTCTGTGGATGCATGTTCAGATCCTCCAGCACAACCTTCATACAGCTCTAAGAGATACCAAGACCTGGACGACTGAGTATCTTCACAAAACACCTTGATTACTCTGTGTCTCGGCTGAAGGCTTCGATAAGACCCGTCTACCTCTACTGGGAGCTAAAAGTCAGAATATTCACCAATGTTATGAAAGTGCAGCTGTTCAGATGAACTGATAGTAAATTAATTATGCGTAATTCTAATCATAAAGACGCAGCTGCAGCAGCTTCCAAACAGGAACCAGCTCTGTGATGTACAGAGAGTTCAGGTCCAGACACGTTTTCATCGTGTTTACTGTCTGTTTGTTTGCAGACACCAAGGTCATACTGTCGACAATGGCGGTTATCTGATCCCGCTGTGAGGTCTGTCTCCTCTGACTCAGTCTCTGTATCTGACGTTGCAGCTGAACACCACATCTCTCCATCGCATATCTACACTTTATCTGTCTCCGTCCACTTCCTGTCTGTGCCCACCCTCCGTACTGTCCTGGTCCTGGTCCTGGTCCTGAAGGGGACAGGTTCACATTCAACAGACACAGTCTCCCTCCCCCTCTCTTCCTCTCCCTCCTCCCCCTCTTCTCTCAGTGTCATTACACTCTTGATTGTCTTCCTGGTGTTATAATTACACCTTGTTCATCACTGTCAGCTCAAAGAGGCATCATGATCTGTGTGAACTAATACGAGGATCAGACCCTCACTAGTCCAAACCTGTCAGTCACCTGCTCAGCACGCTGCCTGGGTGATCAAGAGGAGATGATCCTGGCTATTGATGCATTATGCATGACTCCTTCTCCTCTAAATAAAACTCACAGTGACAGGTGTAATCGCACCGGTTGCTCTGAAAGTCTCTGTCATATTTAGATTCTGGATCAGGCTCCGCAGAGAATCAGGACTCTCTCTTTTTTGGGACCTCAGAGACAGGACAGCAGCTTTAACATCCCCCTTGTTCTCTGGAGGTGATTCTCAGTTCATCATCAAACATGGCTGCACTGTTAACAACGAGCTGTCACACTCTGTATCACCACATGTCCTTCAGTCAACACCCTCATAGACCGAGACCGTGCGCTGCTGGTCTCTGCTGGGTAACAGGCTCCAGACTGACTGGCTACTGGAGGGTGGGGAGGGT
>NW_019524907.1:80879-93379 GCF_002814215.2 Seriola lalandi dorsalis
GGTCTTCTTTGAATTGTTGTTGATTAAAAGTGGCAGAGGAATCGACTGAGAGGGAGGGAGATGATGGAGGAGGAGGAAAAAAGGTGAACAGGTTTTGTAATCAGGTCTGACAGAGAGGAAGTGACACTGACAGGAAGAGGGAGTGGCCTCAGGAGACGATTCACCCAGCCTTCACTCATTCATCACAGTTTACTGAGGCTGCACATAGAGATGGAGGTTGACTTCAGACAGAATTACACTGGGCAGCTGTTACAGTGATCAGCTGATTCACCTGACCAGGTGAGTCAAGTCTCTGCTCTGCTGAAGGATGAGCTGCTCCGAAATACAAGACACAGTTTGTACTCACTTCTTATCCAGAAGCCTCTCAAGTCCAGTCTGTAAATCAGGTCACAGACTGAAGAACGGCAGATAATCCTACTAACTAATCCTGCTAACTAGTCTTACCGACTTTTTCTTTTTAGATTAAAATATCTAAATGCACAGTTTGTTGTTGTTGTATGAATGACTTTAACACGACTGACACCTTTCCTTCGACCGACTGTCGGTGAATCTTTCAGAGCTCAGACTCGCTGCAGAGGTGGGCCGACAGGACAGATTTTACCTCGGGGATAAAGACCTTTAAAAACTTTCGGTGAAGCAGTGAAAACAGTCGCTCAAAACTGAAGCAGAAAAATTCTCCAGCCATTAACCGGACGTCTGAAACTTGTCTGCAGCTCCTCCTGGCACATTCTTCTAAAATGACCGGCTCGGAAACTTCTCTGATTTTCCACCAGTTCCCCAGAGACCCGATCCAATTCCCCTGTTTTTAAAAGCCTCAGCTTTGCCTCAAGTCCCATGATGCTTCAGGAAATTGTCCCTCAACCCAGTCAAGGATATTACTGAGTTATGTTGCCAGCTGGGTTTTTTTTTTTTTCACAGGCAGCTTTAAAATATCCATTTACTCTGAGCCTGACCAATATTTCCTACACAGACTGTATCAACCACCCCCAGGTCCTGTAGGCGAGGTAGAGCCTAATCCCTGCAGTTAGCGCTGATGATTACACACTGACAGAGGATTACGCTACACACTGGAGATAAACCGGCTGCAGGTTATTCATGCAGCTACACTGTGATAATGACATCTCATATCTAAGTGTGGTTCGCAGACAAACACGGGGTCAACAGGGGTCACCGCCTCACAGCAGCTCCACCATCACTGAAGCAGGAAGTGGCTCTACGTTACCTGCCCGGGGTTCCACTGTCTGGTTTCCAGTCTGGTCCATGAAGACAAATCTTCCTCCGGTGAAGTCGGAGCCGTAGTCGGACAGGTAGAGGAGACAGGTGTAGTCGAAGGAGCCGTAGGTTACCTGTGAGACAGGAAGTCAGTGTCTGCATCAACACCTCACTTCACTGACGGCGATTCATTCAACCAGTGACTTGTAGACAAGGATTAACAACTTCACTCTGACAATGAAACTGAGAATGATAGTATATCACCATGGTAACAGGCTGCAGGATGGTGTAGTGAGTGTATACACACACACACACACACACACACACACACACACACACACACACACACACACACACATATATACAGGAGAAGAACTGAAGGTTGAGGGTAGGTTTTGCTTTTGTTTAGTTAATTGCACTTAAAACTTGTAAAAGTTACATCAGTAAAATCTTTAATATTTTATTATTATCTATTTTATTTCAATATCATTCATCATCGAGGGAAGAAGTTCAGTGAGAGACTGAATGGTACCTGAAGAAAAATGATTCCCATCAGTCCATTTAGGGAGCAGGTCGCACCTCGGCCATGTTACTACAGATGGTCCCAGAACAGGTCCAGATCCTAGACTCAGGGTCTAGATCTTCCGTCAGTAACACCTGGTCAGGTATCTATGCTGTTACCTTGTCTATGTGTGGGTGCCAGTACTCGTCGTGCTGGGTCTGGGCTGCCGTGCTGTTGATCCTGGAGAAGAAGGTGGGCTTGGTGAGGTACATCTGAGTCTGGTCCAGATCAAACGTCTCAGCTATGACCGTCTGGATTCTCTCACGTACGTCTCTGATGGAGAAACACAGGGGTGAGGGTGAAGTGGTGAGATTTCACCGATTCATGATGCACTGAAAAACTGGTCAGTTCAGTCGTCATGACAACCAAATGCAGGTCAGGGGACCGGGGTTAATGAGGAGTCATATCTAGACCAACTATCTCCATTCACCTCCTACAGGTGGGAATACATGACAGACATGAAGACAAACCCCACACATCAGATCTGTGGACTATGACATCATCACATTATATTGATCATTCAATGACATCATCACATGATACTGATCGTTTAATAAGGAATGATGTCACAAAGCAACATCAGGTCTGTGCTTTAGTTGAATGACTGGTTTGAATGACGGTTCCTCACCTGTAGAGCTGGAAATCCTCAGGTGTGATCACATCCCTGATCTGATCCCCAAAATACCTGCACAAACATCGCAACAGCCAATCAGAGACCGGCATGAGGCTGATTAAAATGAGGGACCAGGTTCGGTGGAACACGCAGGGTGTCATCGCTTCAGTCACAAACACAGACGCAGAGAAATGAAAAGGTGTACTGTTGTAGTTTCACCTGTAGATGTTGACGAACTGTTTCCCCATCGACAGCGCTCCAGAGTGCAGGTCCAGTATGGAAGCCTGGAGGGGTCAAAGTCAAAACAGGACAAATCAGCTGACTGCTGATGCAGCGATTGATTGAAGGTTCAGCTGCTCCACTGTGGCCTCGTGTTGTTCACTCTGTCCTTCACTTGCTATTGTTATTGGTGGTCAGCTCTTGGCTCCTCCCCCCTCACTGAAGGGTCTTAACACTTCATAAACGTTTCTGGACAGGAACATGACTCCACACTGTAGTGTCTGTCAGAAACCATCAGGTCTGGACTCACTGGAGCAGACTGCCCTCTAGTGGCAGGACAGGTCCATTACAGCAGGAAATAAAATAACAACAACACTGTTCTACTTATATCTAACAAAACTGCGGATGAAAAGACCGTCCAACCATCTGAGGTTCAGAGACTGAAACGAATCAGGTCTCAGGCTGTCCAGGTGTTTCTGATTACAGACTAGAATGATGTCATCATGACCACAAAGATAAAGGAAAGATAAAGGAAAAAGATAAACAACCTGCAGAGACAGGTGTGTTTGGAGTAGAGCGTTTCATGCGTTCATATACTCACCCCTCCCTCTGACCCGGCCAGTGCCAGCCCCCTCTCAGCGAGCCTGTGGGTCAGACACAAGTATTTAATGATCCACCTGGACACGGGTAGTCTGCTGTCTGTGACAGTGTTTACCTCCTGAGCACCTGAGCCTCCTCCCTGCTGACCACACTGTCTGTGACTGCACGGCCACATCTGTGAGGGGTGCATCCTGGGAAAGAGAAGAAGGAGAGGATCAGAGAAAAAACAGCTGCATCATGGAGGGAGGGAGAGGACAGAGTTTATTCATTAATGTCCCACAGTTCAGAGCTTCCCCTCCAACGATGATGACTGTAGTTTGACAGTTGACAGTTTTGATGACGGGGGACATGAGGTGGAACACAGGTATTAAAATGCTGTTTACAGGTGTGGTGTTTACAGGTGTGGTCATGGTCTCACCCCTTAAACAGAATTAAACCACCTGAAGTGACTCTGTGGATCTTTGTCAGACGTGAACCCTGCAGGTGTAACTCTGGGTGAAACCAGCTGATTCA
This sequence comes from Seriola lalandi dorsalis, assembly GCF_002814215.2. Lineage (NCBI taxonomy): Eukaryota > Metazoa > Chordata > Actinopteri > Carangiformes > Carangidae > Seriola > Seriola lalandi. The sequence goes on from NW_019524907.1 coordinate 84,599, forward strand.
GGGTCAGAACCTGTGAACTGCTGCATGTGGCTGTTTTCACTTTAACTTTAACTTAAGGAAACATTATTAAACCGCCTCAGTTGAACAGGTGATGTCATTCAGTAGAGTTGTACTGCCATCTAGTGGAGTCTGTGCTGTTTCATGGAACAAATATAAACACACTATTTATTTTATACTGACAGAAGAAGAAGAAGTAGAAGAAGAAATGTTCCACTGACAAGTTTTCTATGTAGCAGGTTTGTCACATCGTCATGGTAACACACAGACGACAGGTGTGACAGTGGTCAGGGGTCACAACCTCACCTGGGTAGCGTTTGTAGTTCTCGTAGTCTTCGGAGCACGGGACGGTGTAGACTCTGGGGTGAGGGGAGACCAGCTCCCCCTGGCTGACCAGTGTCGCTGTGATGTCACTGTCCACAGAGCTCATGTACCACCAGGTCCTGCACACACACACGGCAACCAGCAGCAGGGCCACGAGTCCTCGGTACCCCCTCCACACAGACCCCTGCCTCAGAGCATGACCCCTGACCAAGACAGAGAGAAGGTCCAGGTGTCAGTGAGAGACAAATAACTTAAAGTCAAAGAGTCAATTCAAACAGCAATGAACCTGCTGGGACTTTTGAAGTTAAAAGAATTCAACAATAAGTGCACATGGATGTACTATAATACATATCTATATACATATGTGTACCAATCTGGTTCATCTCTTTTTAGTATCCCCTGGAAACACTTCTGTTGTGTTGTATTTGCAGTTCATGTCTTGTCAGATTGATGAAGATGTTTTCTGAACTTGTGTTTTCTGAAGCTGCAGTGTGTTGAGCCCTCAGGGCCACCGTACAATCCTCATGTACTTATTCAGTTATTGATTCAAGTAACTATCAATTTAATCTCTTTATTTATATGTTCTATTATTGTATTTATTGATGACCATATCGTCAGTGTGTCCTCCACAGTGATAATGAAGCTGTGAACTCATCAACATGTTTTTGTCTCTACATTTACCTCTGTAATCACAGTCTCTCTCTCTCTCGCGTGCGCTCGCGCACACATACACACGTATGCACACGCACAAACACACACGCACACGCATGCACACGCACACACGCGCGGAGTATCGTTTCATTTCCTCACCTTTTAATCTTCTTCTCTATCTCTGTGGAGTTCCCGCCCTTCGCGTTCCTCATTCGTACCAGCGCCATCTTGACTCAGACCTCCAGCTCATCTACAACATAATAATTCACTAAAAGCTCTTCACTGCTCCGTTCACAGCAGCTAACGTTACCTGAGAATCTCCGCTTCCGGGTGGATGACTAACGGTTGTCCAATTGGTTCTCCGGAAAAGAAAGCAACGTTTTCATTGGACCAATTCAACTGGACTACAGCACAGCTGTAAACACAGCGGGGATCGAGCGCTCTGCCATCCATTGCTCTTCCCGCTCAGACTGAACTAATCAATCGCTTGCTCTGTTTATTACTAACCTCTGTGGACCATTTAATCAAAGTACACGACACTGGACTGATAACAGGTATAACATCGCAGGAGGTGGCGGCAAAGCTCCGTGTGGTTGCGTCCCCATTAAAACGAAGAGGAAGAAGACGAAGTAGAAAAGAAAAAGGTGATCTGATCTGCGCGACAATAGCAGAATCCTCAGTCTAGTGTCCCGCCTCTGACTTCCTATCTCCGGGTCCCACCTGGTCTCTGCTGTCCAGGTAAGTCAAACCTATGATCTACTGTTCAGGCTCAGACGTGGACACACACCTGTGACAAACACCTGTACCTGCTGCTGTCAACGTGAAGCTCTGCTCGTGTGCACAGTGAGACAAGATGAAGTGTCCACCGTGGCCCGAAGGACAGAAACTGGTTCACCTGGATCTGAAAGGTGCCCCCCCGAGAGTAGACTACCTCCACAAGGTACGGCCAGGAGGGTCCTGAGGTCTGCAGCACATTCACACCTGTGTCACCGTGTAATTTCCTTTTCTCTGTCCACTCACCTGCTGACCTGATGATGATGGTCATGTGATCAGCTGATCGAGCTGTTCTCTGAGCTGGGGGCGGAGGGTCTGCTGGTGGAGTATGAGGACATGTTTCCTTATGAGGGGGAGCTGCAGCTGCTGCAGGGGACAGCTCCGCCCACCTACAGGTGCAGTGTGACTCTTTACCTGCCTCATTAACAGAGTGATTTTCCTCACTGTGAGACGGAGATAATATTTAATATCTGGTCATAAAGTCTGACCATTGTGTTTCCAGCCGACAGGAAATATTATCTCTGCAGGAGTTTGCCAGGTCTAAGTCCATGGAGGTGGTCCCCCTGGTGCAGACGTTTGGCCACATGGAGGTGAGACAGCAGACACCTGCTCACTGTGGGACAGAGCTCAGTGTCGGCGTCTGACCTGCTGTCTGTTTCCTCTGTCAGTTTGTGCTGAAGCATCGTCCCCTGTGGGGCCTCAGGGAGCTGCCTCACTGCGTGGGCACCCTGAACCCTCACAGAGAGGAGGGGCTGAAGCTGGTGATGGAGATGCTGAGGCAGGTGGTGGAGCTGCATCCAGGTGTGAACACTCTGCACATTGGAGCCGATGAGGTGAGGATGAATCTCCTGTAGACCAGGTGTGTCATATGACTGATGTCATCAGTTGTCACGTGTTCTCTCAGGTATACATGCTCGGTGAAGGGGAGGAGTCAAAGCTGTGGTTGGCTTCACCTGGACGCACAGTGGAGCAGCTGTTCCTGAGTCATGTGACCAAGGTCGCCAAGGCCATCAAGGAGGCGTGGCCTCACTTGAGTATCATCATGTGGGATGATATGATGAGAGGCATGAACCAGGACACTCTGAAAGGTGAGGAACAACACACGTGTTACTGCAGCTTTAAAACCATCACCCAGTAACAAAGATGTACCTCATGAGTCAGCTGACTCAGGCTGATGATGTCACAGTCTTACAGGTAAACTGAACGCTCTGAGCATCAGGTGAACAGCCTCAGCTCCTGAGAAGCGTCAGAAGTCATGAATGTTTCCTAATGCAGGTTAAAGGTGTTTGTATTTACCTGAGTATTTTTATTTCATTCATTCTTACACAGAGACAGAAGTTACTATAACAACAGGATTATTATTATTCATTAGCACAGAGATGATAGAGATAATATAACCTTGTTTTTATGAACTGTCGTTAACAGTTTCATTAATATGTCCTTGTGTTGAACAGAGAGTGGTCTGGTGGGACTCGTCCAGCCCATGTTGTGGGACTACACCCCTGATCTGGATGTGGACAGCACTGGTAGGAAGTGTGTTCTCTCACCTTTGACCTCTGAGCTCTTGTCCCTATTGTCTGATGAGTCCTCTGTGTTGAACAGTGTCTCTGCTGGAGAAGTACCACACAGCCGGACTGTCACAGCTGTGGGCCGCCAGCTCCTTTAAAGGCTCCACCTGTGTTCACACCTGTGTGCCCGGCACTATGAGACACGTGGAGAACCATGAGCAGTGGCTGAAGGTGGCAGCTGCTTTACCTGCAGGCGTACACCTGAGGGGCATCGCCCTCACAGGCTGGCAGAGGTGAGGGTTCACCAGGTGTCATCACCTGTCCACACTGACAGATGTGTGTGTGTGTGTGTGTGTGTGTATTTATTTCAGTGTTCAATAGTTCAATGTACACACACAAACAAACACACACACACAATCACACAACACTGTGTTGATTGGGTGGAGAGTGTAACCTGGTCACTGATAGACAGGACTGAGTGTTGTAGTTTTATCACAGGTAAACACACAGGTAAAGATACACAGGTGAAAACAGCCTCCACATGAAGGAAAATCAGTCTCCTGTCTCACCTGACCCACCTTACTGCCTGTTCACTAACAGGACTGTACCTGGCTCCTTCGGTAGTGATGTCACACCTCAGTGTCTGACATCAGGTCAAGTAACATGCTCTGGTCTTGTCCTGTCTTGCCCCCCCCGGCAGGTATGACCACCTGTCTGTGCTGTGTGAGCTGATGCCTGTGGCTCTGCCTTCACTGGGAGCCTGTCTGCAGACGCTGGTCCAGGGTCAGCTCAGTGCTGAGGCTCAGATCAGAGTGTGTGAGCGGCTGGGTGTGTCTTCAGTGGAGGTGACGGACCTGGACAGGTGAGGTCTGTACCGTCTGATCTACAGTCTCTGTGAGGTGTACCAGTACCTGCAGCTTCTGTTCCTGCAGGACACCTGAGGAGGACTCGCTGTTCCCAGGGAGGAGACTGGCTGAGCTCATCGTAGACCTGAACCACCTGCTGAACTCAGACGACATCCGCTTCTTTGAAAACAGCATGTGAGTCCAACCTTCATCTCACCTGTCTCCTCTACCTCAATTAACTATACTGACTCACCTGAGAGATACAGTTAGCTTAGCTTAGCATAGAGACAGAAAACGGAGTAAACAGCTGGTCTGACATTAAACTCATTATACTGTGAGTCTCAGCAACAAACTGAACAAGTGCATTTTCCAAAATGTGAGACGGTTCCTTTCACCTGGAGAAGAGCTGAACCGGTGTGTGTTTCCTGCAGGGCTGTGAGAGGATGGTTCAGCCCCTACCAACGACAGAGGAGGGCGGTGACCCCGCTCATCACCATGACGATTCACAGCCAAGCATCGGCGTAAGCAGACACTTTTTCTACTGTGATTGAATATGAAGGCAACACTACAGTATGAAGTCTGAACTGTGGTTTAATCAGAGAATTAAATTTATCAGAAATAAAATTTTAATGTTTCGGGTTTTGAATGTTTATGTCAATAACTTTATTAACTTTATTACTAAATACAGACAAACCTGTTGTACTGTGATTAGTTAATTAGCCTCAGCTCAGTTATTTCAGTCTAATTAGCAAATGTTAGCATCTTACAATGCTAAGCTAAGGTGGAGAACATGGTGAATGTTACAGGAGCTAAACATCAGCTCCTATACCCTCCCCCCTCACCTGTCCTCAGGTATCTGACCACGCTGCAGCAGAAGGTGGAGGTGGTGAAAGAGGAGATGGTGCGTCTTTACCCAGAATGCACTGCTCAGGAGTGGATAGAGGAGCACGTCAGCCCAGTGATGGCTCCTCTACAGAGGATCACAGAGGACGTCCTGGCCTGTGTGAAGGAGATGGTCCCGTAGAATAACAATAATTATTATTATTATTATTAGTAGTATTATTATAATTCTGCAGCTCAGTCAGACGTTGTGTCTTTAATTTGATTTCATCCTGATTTAGTGCAAAGAACAAACAGCTGATTGTGGCTCAGAGAAGAAGGAACACGATGAACAGAACTGGTTCATGTATAAAACACTTTTATATCATTCTTGTAAATGTATAAAAACAAATCAACAAACAATAAAATCAACAGTAAGCAAAAAACATTTGTCATCAGCCCTGATTCAGTTCACACAAACAAACAGTTACATAAACGGATAAAACCTTGGACCAAAGTGTTTCCTGAGACTCGGTCTTCGGTTCATATTTAACATGTTGAGAGACAGAGCAGCTGAAGAGTTCGTCTCATCTCGCCCTTCATGTCTGAAACAGTTTACAGTCTAGAATAGACGAGCGTCAGCTAGTGGGGGGGTCCAGAGAACCGTGGGAACAGCTTCCACATAAACAGTCATTAGTTGAGTAGAAGGCACAGTTAATACAGTTAATGTGGATCTGGATCCTCACACAGTCATTAGACCTGATGAGCTGCAGTCTCTGTCTCCAGATCGTCAAGAGGAGGATGTTTCATCCTTGTTCAAAATGTTTCATTGTTATAACCTGAACTCAGATATAAACAACAGAAGAAAGTGTGTAAGGAGCCATTTAAAAAGCCTACACCCTCAGTGTCACATGCACATGCTTTCTGTATAACATGTAATGAAGTCATCACTGAAGCCACGCCCTCTAAAGCCTCAGTCATAATGCCCCAACTCAATCCACTCACAGCTACAGTTACAGGTCTCAGAGTTCATCAGCTTCATCAGCTTCATCGCTGCTGTTGTCCAGGGAGTCTTCCTCCTCTCCGTAGTCTTCCTCCTGTTGCCTGAGATGCTGCTGCTCCTCCAGCCCCAAGAAACGCTTCAGCAGAGCGGCCACGGCCTCCACATCACTGACAGGACACAGGAAACAGGAAATACATAGTTACAGAGTGGCCACGGCTTCCACATCACATACAGGAAACAGGAAACAGAAAATACACTGCTACAGAGCGGCCAAAGCCTCCATATCACTGACAGGAAACAAAATAAACAGTTACAGAATATTAATATTATATTAATATTATTAATATAGAAACTACACCTGCTTTATGATAAAACAACACATGGACATCTGCCTTTATACGATATGGACCTTTAATTAACCTGTTAGTTCTACCAGCAACATTATAACATGACACAGACCTGCGTCCTCCCAGCGTGGCGCTCTGAGTGAGGGGGTAGGAGAAGCCTGCGGCCAAACGCAGCATCAGCAGGTAACCCTTCCCCAGGTACCGGACCCTCTCCTCCTGGACGCAGACGTCACACAGCTGAGTCAAGTCCAGCACGACTGACAGAGAGAGAGAAGAAGAAGAAGAAGATCACACACTCTGCTACTGCTGACTGTAGTACTAACTGTAGCACTGACTGTGTAGAACTGACTGTGTAGTACTGTGTAGTACTGACTTTTCTCCTGGCCCTTCCTCCACAGCGTCAGGACTGAAGCGTACAGACTCATGGTCTTGAGCTCGATCAGGTTCCTGGTCTTGTCGAAGACGGCGTCCTCCCATTCCTCCATGTTCTGCATGGCCACAAACAGACAGCCGGTGACGTAGAAGAGTTTCCACAGGACGCTGTCTGTTCACAACAACAACACAACACAATGAACACGTGTAGAAGGTTCATGTTGAAGGACAGATGATTCAGGAAATCCAGACTGTACCTGAGCTGTAGTACGCAGCTGCCAACCCAACTGACACTATACCTGTAGTTACAATGAGAGGCGTGTTATTTTGAAGGCGATACAGGAAGAGACGTTTTAATGAGAGAGTTCGTAGGTCCGCAGGATCACGCACTTACCGACCAGGAGGGACCAGGACCGGAGACCTGGGGACCTCTTCAGGTGGAGCAGAGTGGAGCTGTGCTCCTCTACCATCATGTATCCCATCTGAGCAGACACAGGGATACAAATCAACTACTTCATGTGTACTACAAGCTTCTTTTACCTGAGCGCACCTGCCTTAAAGGGCCAGTTTACCAAATCACAAATACATATGTTCCTGCACATGCTGAGTGGTATCCAGTAACATCTGCCTGCAGGATTTCAGCTCAGTGACAGTGAACTGGATCTGAATCAGTAACATGTCTGGATGATCAACAGCTGCAGTAACTGACCCCGGGCCCCGCACCTCCAGGGCCAAGACCAGGGATCTAATGACATTTACTGCCTTATGACGTTCTGCATGATTGCAAAATAAAAGTTCTAAATGTTTTCTATTTTCTACAACACTGTGACATGTCTAAGATAATTTTCTTTGATTGATTGATTCTTTATTAGAAGTTAAAGCACAGATTGGGTTTCCAAAGACACATAACAAAGAGTCCTGTTTCTTCAGATTTCTCACTCAGTCACGTTCAGCCATAATTCATTGATTTGTTTACACCTGTGTTTGTCTTCATACGTCACATCACACCACAATAAATGGTTTATACTGTCTGATGTGGTTCTGTGTTGTTGTCACAACTTGAGGACAGAGCTCCACCGTGTCGACATCTAGTTTTAAAACCCTCATTATTTCAGTTTGTATGTTGCAAATTTCTAAATTAATCTATTTAATCTAATAACCACAGAGTAGATCAGAGTTTTTATTTGTTGGTTTCTCACTCTGACCGCTAGGTGTCGCCGTGTTAACATGAAGCATCAGAAATTAACCTTTTCTTGAGGCCTTTTAATGAACTGCTTCATGAATCTTCATCTCACCTTCACACTCACCTTTTACTCTGAAACGTTCCTAAAGTTTCCCGCCCACAAGATTCTGGAAAAGAGCACGAGGACGTGTAGACGCGGTCAGTGAATTATAAGGAAGGAACTTTTCATGTTATTGCAATGGGTGACACTTCCTTCCTGGTCAGCTCTGATTGGACGCGGTCGTTTTCAAAATAAAAGCTTCACTGTTTAGATTTAAAAGCAGAAGTATTTTTGCTGTGTGTTCTGTTTATACCCAAACATGTTACTCATAAAACCAGAGTGACAAGTTAAAAAAAAAAACCACAAAGATTCTTCCGTTTTATACAGAACAGACTCAGCTGTTCCTTTATTTTGACAACATCCGTACTGGATGAGCCGGGTTACAACTATAATGGAGGCAGACGTGTTCAGGGAACAGTGGCGAGAGCGTTAGAGGCTGAAGTCTGCGGTGAAACAACCGCGGAGCTGGATGCGGGTGGTGGCGCCGTCCACACACGACTGGACCCGAGAGAAGAGAGCTGAGAGGCGGCTGAGTTCACCTGCCGGGAGTCGGTCATCCGGTCCTCCGGTTCTCCTCAGCCGCTCTGTCCTCTGCAGTTCCTCCTCGTCTTTGTCTGAGAGCAGATACATAATCCGTCCGGTGAGTTATCTCCGGTGAACACACAAAAACACTCACCACAACACAACACATAACACTACACACTGTCACACAACACAACAACACACAACACAACAACACACAACACTACATAACACAACAACACACAACACAACAACACTACATAACACTACACACTGTCACACAACACAACACACTGTCACACAACACTACATAACACAACACTACACAACAACACT
>NW_019524907.1:95879-122893 GCF_002814215.2 Seriola lalandi dorsalis
TGTGTGTGTGTGTGTGTGTGTGTACACAGGGTGGATCCGTTACTCGGAGCGGGTCCTGGGCAGCTTGGTGACCCCTCATATCTGCACAGCCAGGTCTCCTCAGCAGATCATGGGCTGTCTGGTCAAAGACTACTTCTCTAAGCAGCAGGTGAGTGGGACTAGTTACCTGTCTGAGGTCAACTAGTCAGTTAAAGGTCAGAGTTAACTTGTGCAGGTAACTGTATCAGGAACGGCTCCTTGGGCAAATAAAACATGATAACAGTGTAAGTAGTGTGTCTCCTGAGGGTTAAACTGCTGCTCTGAGTCTGAGGTCTTCAGGAGAAGGACTCTGTCCAGATGTTGACTGGATGAGGAGGAAGCGGTCTTGTCTGTCACATCTGGACAGAGCAGTGATGTGAAGGCGGTTCAGCTCTCACAGTGGATAGAAACATGAATCGCTGTGGTGCTGCAGGTAGATTATCTGACTCCTTATGTTCGCTCTCGTCCCGGCAGAAGCTGAGTCCAGACCAGCTCTACCATGTGGTGGTGGCTCCCTGCTTTGATAAGAAGCTGGAGGCCGTCAGAGAGGAGTTCTGCAACAGTCTGCTGGACTCCAGAGACGTGGACTGTGTCCTCACCTCAGGTTGTCCCTATACTGAACTACACTATACTATTACATTAGAGCTGACTCAGCACAAACAGACAGGTTAGAGCCTGAGCCACAGAACACCTGGTCCTCTACGTCACGTCTGGTGCGGACATTAAAACCTGTTACAGTATTTGTAGTTTGACTGTAGAGCTCAGTGTAAAAACAGACTCATTTGAAGAAGGCTTCTTCTCCTCCTCCTCCTCCTCAGCTCCTGTTACTCTCTTCTTCTTCTTCTTCTTTCTTCTTCTTCTTCTTCTGACACTAAATCTAATGAAGACGTTTCAGTAACTGTGATGTTTGATGTTTCAGGTGAGATCTATCACCTGATGGAGCAGAAGAAGGTCTCAGTGGAGGACCTGGACTCTGTTCCGCTGGATCCAGTGTGAGTACTGGAACTAGTTTCTTCTGTTTGTTACCTCAAGTAGACCAGACTGGACCAGAGTGGATCAGACTGGATCAGGCCAGAACAGACAGGACCAGACTGGACAGTGTGTTGATAACATCACGAGCGTGACTGATGACAAACTGATGATGAGTCGTTTCTGACTCTACATGTGTTTGATATTTCCAGCTCTACACTGACAGAACTATGTTATTGAATATTGATTATTGATTACATATTGATATCTTCACTGAGTAGCTGTCATTGGCTGCAGGCTGGGGGAGGCGGGAGAGGCAGCGCTGGTGAGGCACGAGGGCCGAGGTTCTGAAGGTTTCCTGGAGCACGTGTTCAAACATGCTGCCAAAGAGCTGTTTGGTCTGGAGGTCCATGAGATCACGTACAAGACCCTCAGGTGAGACTCACCTGGACGCTGACACCTGCACCGCAGCGTTCATTGATGTCCGGTCATGGTTTTCATGATGTCGCTGTGCCTCAGTGGGAACCCTTGAACGTCTACAGCGTCATGTTTATGACTGATGTGTCTCTCTTCGTGTCCTCCGTGTCGTGGTTTCACAGGAACCGAGACTTCCAGGAAGTGACCCTGGAGCGGGACGGAGAGACTCTGCTGCAGTTTGCTGCCATCTATGGTTTCAGGAACATCCAGACCCTGGTCCACCGGATGAGGAAGGGACGAGTGCCGTACCAGCTGGTGGAGGTTCTGTCCTGCCCGGGAGGTAACTCTGCGCTGCACATGTTCACTCCTGTCAGTCCCACAGAGACCTACCTGCTCATGTTAACCCCCCCACCCCCCTTGTGTCCACTCAGGGTGCTTGAGTGGCCGCGGTCAGGCTGAGAGCGAGGCGGGAGGACGGGTGGACAAAGCCCTGGTCCAGCAGATGGAGGACTCCTACAGCAGCCTGCCGGTCCGTCTCCCAGAGGTCAACCCCGCCCTGCAGACCCTCTATCAAGACTGGCTCCAGGGCCATGACTCCCCCCAGGCCAGCACGCTGCTGCACACCCAGTACAGAAACCAGGGTCAGGTCCACGCACAGCCCCCCCACATGCAGTGGTGAGGACAGGGTTTTACTTTAAGACATGATGGTTGAATGAGGACCGCCTAAGCTCGGTCCTGATTCTGCTTGGACCATCTCCATCCTGCTGACGACCACGAAGGACCTGCTGAAGAGCTGCTGCTCTATGGACCAGGGACTGAATTCTCTGTATGTGCAGTTCTTCCACCTGACCACAGGGGGGCGATGTCTGTCTTTACAACATGGCCAAAGCTGAGCCTGAGGAGAGATGAGGTCCAGACTGAAGCCTTGATGTCACTGAGCTGCTCACATAATGACTAATAACATTAATTAGGTACAGAGTCGTCTGATTGTCCGGCTGCTCTGAGACGTCAGGAAATCTGAAGCATGTGTGAAGTATTTATGCCAAAATACAAAAATACAAAATGCAGAGCAATAATCCAGAGAGCAGAAACATGTAAAAGCTTTTAGCAGAACTGGAGCTGATGACCTGAACTTTGACCCTGAATGTGAAAATAAAGTCTAGTCCAGAGTGAGCAGGTTTTACTGTGTGTTCAGGGCACTGCCACTGTTCCTCTGTGTTCTCTAACACAGCTGTGCAGCAGTGTGATTGTCTTATCTCAACACTCAGTTGAAAGTCCAGCTGCTAATTCAGGAGATCAGAGGTCATCAACTTTTCCTTTCACAGCGTTAATCCGTCCCAGTGTAGAGACTCATATTATTTTTAATGGTACAAGATGAATTTGTTTTATTTTCATTCCACAAACTTTTATCATGAGATCAAACATGCGTGTTAATAACTAAAACACTCTGGATGATGACGTCGTCGCTCACTGAACAGCCTCTGTACAGTTCATGTGTTCGTTCGTATGAAAACATATTAATATGAAAACTGTGACTTCCTGCAGGAAACCTACAACAATAAAACACTTTGACCCAAAACCGTGTTTCACTCTAAACAACATGTTGCAATAACTTGCATTTATCACCTGCTGCTGAACGCTCACCTTATTAACATACACACACAGAAATAAACACATGAACAAAATGTAGAAATACAGAAATAGATCAATATATCAATGAAATGAATACACGTGAAAATACAGGAATAACCTTTGTCGTTACCAAAATGTATTTATGCTTGTGTCATTTTTTGTTCTTTAGTTACTTATAAACCACAGACTGACCGTCTGTACTCACATGTAGGCTGCACCCATGTTTCTCTCTGCCCTATTCTTCATTTCTCCCTTTCTCTTTCTTTTAATCCACTTATCTTTACAACCGCGAAGGCGTTTCACCTCTTCCTCCTCATCCTTCCTCCTCCTCCTTACCTGTTTGGAAACTCCCGCTGGAGAGGTGTGTTTCACCTGGGATCATTTCCCGTGACCTGTCACTTCTCCTTCAGAATCGATCGATGGTTCTCTCCTGACAGAAGCAGTCTAAGGTAGGTCTGAGTCTGTTTGCATTTCTGTTTGTTCTGCACTTGAAGCAGGGAAAGATATTGATCCAAACAAACCAAATATTTTCTCGTGATAAGGCTTTGAATGTGTACTGAATCATATTAGGTGTGTGTGTGTGTGTGTGTGTGTGTGTTTATTGTGAGTTTATTGTGAGTTTATTTGATCATAAATTTACTAAAGATAAGATGTTCTATTTGTTCCCAACACAATGTGATAAATTTCATTTGATCAAGTTGTGATTTTTAAGGGTTACTCCAATATCTTTCCACATATCAATCACTGGTTTAATCCATAACAATGTTGTTTTATATTTTGCATGTAAAATCTGAGTAGTGTAGAATTACTAGTAACTACAGCTGTCAGGTGAAAGCATTTGGGTGAAGTACAGTTTTTCTCCCTGACTTTATGGTAGAATGACGTTCAGGCGCCAGAGCGGTTCTTAACATTTACTTTGCTCCTTTCTCTGAAGACGGAAGATCCAAGATGTCGAACCTGAGCTTGTGTCTGACTTTGCTCTTTGCTGCTACTTTTCAACAAGGCCAGGCCGAGACCATATCAAATCAAGGTATTTATATGAACATACTGTATATACTGTAGATACATTATGAAGTAAGAGAAGGAAATCATAACTTCTGCTTTGTTCTCTTCCAGGAGTTTTACTGAAGTGCAACAGATCAGTGGAAGTTGAAGCTGGAGGAACTGTGACACTAACCTGCATTGTGACTTACAACTTTGAGGACCAGTTTGTCAAGCTAAAGATCTAACCTGTAATGACGCAATTATCAGCAAACCTGATATAAAGAGGATCGGCAATCATGACATCATGTCAGTGAACATCTCACAAGTCCAGAAAATGGGGAATTACACCTTCAAAGTGAAGACAGACTGTGGTGTTGATGACTTTACGGTACAAATTAACCGGTTCAACAACAAACGAGGTGTTACAGGTGAGTGGTGTGTGTGTGTGTGTGTGTGTGTGTGTGTGTGTGTGTGTGTGTGTGTGCATCATTATCACCTGTGTGTATACAGTAAAAGTCTTGGTTGTATTTAACCCACAGGTACTAACAGGTGTGTTCTTTGTTGTCAGGTGCAGTCTGGAATGTCAAAAAACCTGACCCGAAGCCAGAGCCAGAGCCAGAGCCACAGCAGGAAAGCAGGATTCCCGCCACGATGGCTGTTTGTTTCACGATCATTGCCGTCTGCATCATCCTGTGTTTCCTCTTTAGAACCAGAAGACGAAGACAAGTCATCAGAAACACGATGAAGTGCAATACTCAAGATGACCTCAGTGACACAGACTCTGTGGTGGATAAAACCCCCCTGAACCCTGAACCCCAGACCCCCTGACAACATCTGTAATCTGTGTTTCAGTATATGTGTGTGGGGGTGGGGGGTTATTCCTCAACACAGCTGGCTGTGTGTCCTCCTGCCTCTGAAACGTCAGCCTGACGTTTATCTTATTTAATTTCTTTACACTTTCAATAATCTGTGTTTTTACAGATTGATAAATGTAAATATGATGATTTGTGTTTTTATAGATTGATTGATCCATGTATATATTCTGTGATAATCTGATTAAAGGGTTATGTCACCATTTGAACACATGCAGTCTCCTCATGATGAAGAGTATGACCCTGTGCTGTGCTGTGATGAGTTGCATTATGGGAAATTTGGGATCCAGCATTTTTGGGATTAAATTACAAGGGATTAAAAACCAGGAGAGAATTTCCTCCTTTTTCTAATGTCACTTGGAAATCCACCTTTATATATAATATTATATTATATTATATTATATTATATTATATTATATTATATTATATTATATTATATTATATTATATTATATTATATTATATTATATTACATGTTACTGTTGATAATGACATGAAAAAGATAATCATTGTTACAGTGACAGGGTGTTAATGTGTCAGTCATGGTGCAGATTAACTCAGCCACTGTACATAACACATCTTCTGTGTGATGGAAAATAAACATCTGTCAGTATCAAGCACTTCCTCGTCTTTGATGTGACTGTGATGTCTCAGAGCGCACACACACACACACACACACACACGCACACAGTTTCCCCTGTACACCACACTGCTCTCTCTGAGTGACAGTCAGTCAGTTGTGGGCCTGCAGCCCGGCTCACAGGATGGAAGCGTACTCGTGGAGCTGTGTGCTGGGATTACTCTGCATGCCTGCTGAGGTTATACTCCACACCTGGACAGGTGAGTGTGTGTGTGTGTGTGTGTGTGCGTGTGTGTGCATGTGTGTGTGTGTGAGAGAGAGACTGGATGGAGGAGTGTGAGTCGTCTGTTCCTGTTTGTCATGTTTTTGTCGTTTGAGCAGTGAAACGACCGGTTGATTCTTTACTTCAGTAAAAGTACAACAGTGAAAACTAAAAGTCCTTCAATCACAATCTGAATAGTTCAAAGTCATTTTATCAGCAAACCGTTCTCAGAGTGTTAGAACTAACAGCATCGTTCTGCAGGAGAACACTTTGTTACTGGTTCATTAACGTCTCACTGTTTCCTGCAGATGGTCTCAGTCGGGTTCAGGGACTCACAAGTCAAACAGTGGAGAACCACTGGTTTAATTATGTGTCATAAAATTCTTTTTTTTTAATGATTTTTAAACTTCATCTAAAATGTGACCTTTGACTGTGGCTGCTGAATACAGTTAAACAGGAAGCACAGTTTCACTGAGCTGTAGAGTAGACGTATAAAACTTGAGTAAAGGTTGGCAGAGGTGATAACTGTCTGACCCGTCTTCAGTTTCCTGACGTTTCTCTACATGAACAACTCACTGCTCTCAGTAACCGTCCTCCTCTTCCTCTCCACAGTGTCTCAGGCCCCTCTGTCAGTGTCTTTCCTGAGAGTAAACTCATCTGCTGAGATCACGTGCACCACGTCGCTGTCTAACCCGATGGGGCTCTACCTGCACAGGCGCTTCAGTGGTGACAGGGACGTTGTGTTCCTATCCCTGACAGAGGGGCGAATCACCAAGCATAAAACAGATCCAAAATTTGATAACCGAATTGTAGTAACTGCGGACGAGCAGGTGATGGAGGGCTCTGGGTTCACGCTGAGCCTGTCTCTGCTGGAGCTGGACGACACCGACATGTACTACTGCAGCTGGATCCACTTCAGTCAACAGACCCACCAGAAGGAAACCCAGTCCAGCAACGGCACCATCATCATTGTCAAAGGTGAAAGGACACACACATACACACCGTCCATTCATAATGAGAATTTATAACTTGTTATAAGCTTTGTTGTTGTGTCTCACAGAGGAGGGCCTCCAGGAACCGTGCAAGGACAAGATTCTGGATGTGACCTTGATTTCCTTGAGCATGACAGCGTTCGCCGCCGTACTGGTCCTTTTCATTGTAGCACTGATTCTGAAATGCAGACGCGTAAGTACGAAGCTGACTTATTCTCTCATCAGCACGAGCAAAGACGAACAGCACTGTGTTCAGACGAATGTGTTTCTCTGTGTTACAGTTCAGAAAGACCTTCAGACCTGCTGCAGAACCACGCAGACCCACCAGCCCTCGGCACATCTGTCCTCAGCACTATCCCTACATGATCACATCTGCAAACCCTCTGGACTTCAGGGGCATCTTGTGAAGAGCTGAATGTGTCATATATGCAGAGTCTGTAATGACTGAGGTCTACAGCTCGACCCATTAGAGCTGCTTCATCTCTTGTTCTCTTCTTTTCATTTCCTTTTACACAAATTTGTGTTGTTTGCAGAAAAGTGATAGAGCCACCACATCCTGTATGATGTGTGGTGCACGGACATGTTTGCGTGTGAGCGGTGCTGTAAAAACACACACTGCAAAACAGAGCATCTTCTTGTTCCATGTTGTGCAACACGTTTGCTTGACCTTTTCAGTTTTACATCATGATTACTGTATGTTTCCATCAAGAGATATTGTTCTTTCTGTTTCTGTCTGTCTTGATTTGAACATTAAAGCTTTTTCCAGCGGTGCTATTCAGTTTAATGTCACCTCTTCTTCCTTCACCTGTGTCTTTATTTAAAATCCAGACAATTGTTCCTATCAGCTCATGTACCGTCAGTTGTTTAACCTGCTGCTCTCTCTGAACGAATAATCATGTGTTAGGTTTTTTCCATGCCACTTTCTGAATATGTGTAAATAAACAAGAATACAAAGAAGTGGTCACACCCTGCAGGACTGAAGCTTTTACTTTAGCTTTCAGTTCATTGCTTATATTCATGACCTCGGGCCTGTTGAAATGAGACAGAAGAACATCTTAGTGGAGCAGGTCTTATTGAGGCGCCAGTTGTTTCAGTACACACTGATCTCCGCATATACATCTGTGTGAAACTAAAAGTGTCTTAATGTGTCTGTCTAATATGGCCTGGTTTTTTTTTCTACAGATATTTTAAAGCATGAGCTAGAGTTATTTTCTGTTTCTGTTCATGTTCAATGGGCAGAAAATAAAACAATAACTATCATTCAGTCCCATTTTCAAAGTTTAATTCTTCAGGTTTAATATGATGCAATGTTTTTCAACAGAGAGGCATTAACTGTACAGAGAACTGTCAACAGGTTTATTTAGTGTCACATAAACTGAAGGTAATCGATAGTAAAACTCGTGGAAAAGCGCTAATATAAAAACAGCTGCACCGTTCCTCGTGTGGAACCTTCGTTCTGAACTGTCGGTTTCCCAGGGACGACTGAGGGGATAACACAATGTGCAGCCTTGAAAACTGTGATAACACTGTGAAACAACTATGAAGTTAACGTTATTGAATTAAAGAAACGCGTTTTGAAGCGCGTAGACGTGGTGAAGTTTTAGCATTAGCATTAGCTAGCTAGCTAGCTAGCTGAGGGCACGGAGCCTGTGGGAAAAACTTCCCGGGAAACATCAACGTTTTTTGGGGGTTTCATCTTTGCTCCTCCTGCTCTTGAGTCCAGCAGAGGCTGCTATCTGAAGCGGGTCGTCGAGAAACCAGAACACCATCAAACTGGACTGAAAGTGTTTTCTTAGTTTAAAGCCCGACAGCCTCCGTGGCAGGAGAAGATGAGCGGCCACAGACTGCTGCTCCCCGGGCTGAGGCTGTGGACTTCGGGGAGAGGTCGGTGGATGAGTCGCCGTCACGACGGTGAGTCTCTGCACCGTCTGAACTCCGCTCTGTTCAATGCTAACATGTTGCTAACACACTTTACTCCATTATGATTTGTCTAAGTTGTTTATTGGTCA
Organism: Seriola lalandi dorsalis; assembly: GCF_002814215.2. NCBI lineage: Eukaryota > Metazoa > Chordata > Actinopteri > Carangiformes > Carangidae > Seriola > Seriola lalandi. Next base: position 104,614 of record NW_019524907.1, read on the forward strand.
AACTACACACCTTTTTAAAAAAAAGTAGACTTCACTCAGTGATTCGGAACACACCACGTTTATATCTATAAAATATAATGTACAACTTCATGCCTGACTCTGGTGGCTTAAATCTCAGTTAGATAACTGACACTGACCTTTTTTATGTTTTTATAACTGCAGCTCCAAACTTAAAGATTAAGAGAGTTTCACTGCTTTGTCTTCTGTTGACTCTGCAGGTGCATGTTTTTCCTCCTGCAGTCCAAAGGTGTGTATTGTTGGAAGTGGGCCAGCAGGTTTCTACACAGCACAGCATCTGATCAAGGTAATTTACCACCCTTTATGGCCAGGTGTTTTCATCTCAGACTCAGATGAAATACCAGGCAAATCAATGTTTTTTTTTATAACACTATAAAAAAAAAAGCAGTTCTGCTCATTGATGTGAAACATTTTCTGCGACAGTCCAATACTCCAAAGATAAAGGGACTGAATGAAAACTGAAGCTGATTGTGATACGAGTGGGGATTTCAGCGTGAATGATAATATTTTTTTGAATTTCACTGAAGAAAATCTAAACATGATGGTGATGATGGTTTGATTTTTGTTTTGGTTTTGTACCAAAACAAACATGTTTCCACTCATCTGGAGAATATGATTTAAAGACTGAGGCGTCTCTGTAGCCTCACGCTCTGATGTTACTTCATCAGAAAAACACAGCTCCTGTGATTTGGATATTGCTCTTGGACATGTTGCAGTTTTAATAATATATTGATTAATTGTTCAGCTCTTGTGGAAAAAGTGTGACAGAGTGTCTGACAGGTTGATATGAACTGTTGTCCAATCCTCATGTCCTCATGCTCGTCTTCCTGGATTTTCCACAAGATACTGGTCCGGCAACACACAAATCATTGTTTCGTTTTCGTGCATATTGAAAACATCATTCAAACTAACACAGTGTAGGTTGGTAAAGTATGTGAACCCCATCGGCTAATGGCATCAACAGAAGCTAACTGGAGTCAGGAGTTATCAAACCTGGAGTCCTGTCAATGCAACCAGATTGGAGGTGTGGGTTAGAGACACTTTGACCCACATTTGGAGTTTGCTGTTCATAACGCTCAGTAACGTTAACAAAGAAGAAATTGTTTGTGTGGTGTAGAAAAGCTCTGCATTCTGCATCCTGAACATCATCATCATCCCAAAGGTGAAGCAGGGTGGAGGGAGCAGTATGATTTGGGGCTGATTTGATGCCTCTCGACCTGGACAGCGCCACGTCATCGAGGGGAAAATGAATTCTCAAGTTTATCAAGGTCTCTTCTAGGGTAATTTCAGGGTGTCTATCCACCTGCTGAAGCTCAGGTGATGCAGCAGGCCAGTCAGGGCCCAGACCTGAATCCAGTAAAGATACTGTGGAATGAGCTGAAGAGAAACGTGCAAACCAGACATCCTGAAAATATGTCTGAGCTGAAGTTGTGTTTAAAGAGCAACAGTCCAAAATTCCCCCTGAACATTGAGCTGCTCTGATCAGCAGCTACTGGAAGAACTGGTTTGAGGTCATTGTTGCCAAATGAGGTTCAACCAGTTAATAAATGCAAGAGTTCACTTTTCCCACCAGCACTGTGAATGTTTAATTGCTCTATTCAATAAAGACACAAAAGATTGTAATTGTGTGTGCATGTGTGAAATATTAGTTTATGGAAACTGTGTTTGTCTGAAAACCAGAAGCAGTAGAAAACGGTTCACACACTTTCTTGCCACTGCAGATGGAGCTTATTAGGTCTTATTGAGTCACCAGCTATTTCAGTACATGTTGATCTCATCATATACATTGTGTGACTAGTCCCTAACATGGCCTGGTTTTTTCTATAGTTACTTTAAAGCATGAGCTAGAGTTATTTCCTGTTTCTGTTCATGTTGAACAGTCTACTGACATGAGACAAATATTTAAATGGTTCAGAAAAGTAACAGAACAGTCTGTGGATGTGAAGTGGCTCATAGAAATAAAACATATTCCAGTAATAATTATCATTCATCATTAACAGGTTTATAATAAAAAACCTTTTGTATCATTTTGTAGTCGGTGAATTTCCTGCTGTGTCTCACTGAGCTCCGAGGACACAGTAAAGTGTTAGCTTAGCAACCAGAATTAGCATTCCCTTTTCCCATCATGTCTCCTGAACTCTCCAGGTCTTTGTTAAATTTATTGGACGATCAGACTGAGAGTCTGCAGCATGCTAACAGCTCTGTGAGGCTGGTTTTAGCTAAATGCTAATGTCATCATGCTAACAGCTCTGTGAGGCTGTTTTGAACTAAATGCTAATGTCATCATGCTAACAGCTCTGTGAGGCTGTTTTGAGCTAAATGCTAATGTCATCATGGTAACAGCTCTGTGAGGCTGTTTTGAGCTAAATGCTAATGTCATCATGCTAACAGCTCTATGAGGCTGTTTTTAGCTAAATGCTAATGTCATCATGCTAACAGCTCTGTGAGGCTGTTTTGAACTAAATGCTAATGTCATCATGCTAACAGCTCTGTGAGGCTGTTTTGAGCTAAATGCTAATGTCATCATGCTAACAGCTCTGTGAGGCTGTTTTGAGCTAAATGCTAATGTCATCATGCTAACAGCTCTGTGAGGCTGTATGCAGACACAGTGCTGTTTTAAGCTAAATGCTAACATGTGTAGCATTTAGCTTTAGGTGTAATGTTTGTTGTCTGTGCTCATTTACTTTAATAACTGCAATCTGAATCATTTTTGTGTTTTTTATTTTTGTTATGCTCTCAGGCTCAGAAACACGTCCACGTGGACATCTATGAGCGGCTGCCCGTCCCTTTCGGTCTGGTCCGGTTTGGAGTGGCCCCTGATCATCCTGAAGTCAAGGTCTCTGCTTCTGAGAACCAGCACTGTTTGTATTATTGTACTATTATTATTATATTAAGAGCTGCAGGTGCAGTCTGTGTTCAGCTGTCACACAAACAAAAGCAGGAATGCTTTTATAATGCAACATAATTCGTTTGTGCTCAGATCGAGAGCTGCGGTTATTTCTGATTACCAGAGAAACCTGGTAGAAACAGTTTGTTGTAGCAGTTTATCATGAAAGGTGTATTACAGAAATATTTAGCCTGTCTGGAAAAAATGTTCCTGGCATGTGTGATGGAAAATGTAATTAGCCACTTATATAGATAAACCTGTCAGATAAGAAACAGACCTGCTGGGCCAGGAAATCTTTACACCCTCCTTAAACCATAATAACTTCCTCCTTAATGATGAAACATACAAATAGATAAAAAAAAGTAGGACTGCTCGATATGCAAAAAATCATTGTGATATGAGTCATGATTTCAGTCGGAATGACGTTTTTCATCTTCACCGACATTTTTCTTGACATCTAGAGGATATGATTCGTAGACTGAGGGCGTCTCTGTAGAACCACAACGCTTATGTTTCTCACCTTCATCACAAAAACTGCAGCTCCTGTGATTTGGATATTGCACTTTGTCACATTGAGATTTAGATTATATTTAGATTTATTGTACAGCTCTAAGATATGTATTATCAATGGATCAGACTTGATTTGTATCACACTTTACATACAGTGTTGTGCAAGGTGTTACCACCACACGCAGAGCGATAAATGACTAAGTTATAAATAGAAGCAATGAGACGATTATAACAGGAAGTAAGGAAACCGGACGTGATGATATTGAAACAGAGGAGATGCACTGATGTCAGTAAAACCTGAAATTTTGCTTCACATCAGGTGATGTGTGGTGTGCGATGCAATCTCAGAAAGTTTCCACATTTCCCTCAGGCAGTAAAGAGAAAATGAGAAACAAACCACACCTGAGGGGAAAAAAAACCACTGCACTGACCAGATTCTTGTCTGTGTGGGAGAGCAGACAGGAGCTCTGCCTCCTGCTATTTATTATCTGTGTGATTAATTGGCCAATTATTTTCTCAATTAGTTTATTCATTGTTTTGTATACAAAAAACTCACATTTAAATTTTCCAAAAAGTCGTTATCAGTCTTTTATCCGAGCAAGAATCCAAAACTCAGACGTGGAAGTGAACAAGAGAAATAATCAACTGACCACAGAGAAGATGCAGTGGGTCTGATCTCACAGCAACCACAAAAATCGGTATTGAACACTTCCCGATCTCCTCGTCTTTTCAGAACGTCATCAACACATTCACACAGACGGCCAAACACTTGCGCTGTTCCTTCTACGGAAACGTGAATGTGGGGAAGGATGTGAGTGTCCAAGAGCTGCAGCGAGCGTACCACGCAGTCGTACTGGTGAGAGCACGAGGAGACGATTCCCCGCCTGCAGCCGAAATCGCCTTCATATAAAACCTCCTCATGGTGTGTTTGTGTGTCTCCCGTAGAGTTATGGGGCTGAGGGGAACCGGACTATGGGAGTCCCAGGAGAAGGTCTAGCTGGTGTGTATTCGGCCAAAGACTTTGTGGGCTGGTACAACGGGCTGCCCAGCTGTAGACAGGTATTCTTACAGTAAATGTTAAAAGTTTCCTGTAAATCAGATAGGTATTCTCAGAGAGTTATCACATCAGTTGTGGCATTTTTACTTCCTGTTTTGCTTCTTATCAGCAGATCTCTATCATTCTCTCTTTTATGCGTTTGTCTGTTCAGCTGAGTCCAGACCTGAGTTGTGAAACAGCTGTTATTCTGGGACAAGGTAACGTGGCCCTGGACGTAGCCAGAGTCCTGCTGTCTCCCGTCGACATGTTGAAGGTGAAAAACACACACCCGGTTAATTAAGGTCAAACTGCAGAGATGCACGTTTAACAGAAGCAACCACACAGCATCACATTCAATGATCAAAGCTCATGAAGGAAACGAAAAAATCAGAGGAGTGAAGACTCTTTATCTGCTGATCTCATCGTCAGAGTCGTTGCAACAGGATGACTGAGGAGAAAAACAACTTTAATCAAGATGAGAAGAAATAGGCCAGATCAGTGTCTCAGTCTCTGCACGTGTTTTTGATAATAATGATAATACAAGAATAACAAATGCCCCTAACACCTGTATCGTATCAAAACACTAATCTGTGCACCGATACCACACAGTTTATTAATTAGTGCCACGGGTGCTCAGCTCCGAGTCACTCCTCTACAGCTGAGAGGAGTGCCTTCTTTAGAAACCCACCTTTTTTCTACAAAATTGCACCTTGTCACCCAGCTCTCTCATACCTGCACGTAGAAATGTGATTCAAACTATAAAACGGAGGAAAACTTCTGCTCTCTCAAAAAGACAGGAACTGTTTTTACATAGCATGTAAACTTGTTTCAGAGCAGTGAAGAAGAACTGATTTTTCTTTTTCACAGTGGAAAGTGGCACCAGAAAAAAGGCGACGTGTCCCGTATGTAAAGGTATACACTCGTGCACTCTCAGTGTATTACAGTGCAGTCCGATACAGCAGCTCTGCCGTAACGTCGTTGCACAGCTAAAGGTGGTGCTGTACTAAATTACAACATAACATAAAGCCAGAACAACAGAACCACTGACTACGACTTTGCAGCTCAGATCACCTGAACCTGATTGATCTACAGTCGCTTCCTCTGTGTGGAAACATCTGTGTAATTGGGCTGATCAGGTTGAAACATGAACTTACAGTGTTATGAATGTCATTCATACAAATCTCTAAATAAGTGTACATATATAAATATATATATTTCCCACAGTTTCCCATGAAGAACAGGTTTGCTGTTAGTCATTGGAAACTGTCGTTATTGAAGAGGCTGAGATGGAAAAATGTTTCTTGCTTTGTTCCAGGAGACTGACATCACCCAGCCTGCCCTGGAGGCCTTGGCCCACAGCCAGGTCCGCCGGGTGCTGATTGTTGGCAGGAGAGGACCTGTACAGGTGGCTTGCACAATCAAGGTGGGTTTGACAAGAGAAAGTTTGTTTTGAATAGAATAGCAAGTGTTTTCTTTTTTACTGAGCTTTAAATTGACCTTACATAAATATAATAAAACTTTCCACTTCAACCGTCGGATTTGTTTAGGAACAACACAGGCTGCCGCGAACCGACTTCTACATAAGGTCATGCACGCTTTTATTTTCTCGCTCCTTGACTGTGGTAATGCAGTATATGCTGCATCAGGCAGAGCTCCCTTCACAGACTACAACTTTAACACTACGCAGCTGCACAGACGTTAACCGGCACCGTGCGATATGAACACATTACCCCATCTTAAGTGTCTTTTAAAAACTTCTTAAAACATTATTTTATTTGAAAGCTTTTATGAATGTTTGATATGTTATTGTGTTTTATTTTTCCACGATATGGACAATGTATATTTTCATGTAACTCACTGTTTTATGATGTGTTTGTTTTTAATTCCCCTTTTTCTTTCTGTAAAGCACCTTGTAACTTTGTTAATAAAAGAGCTATATAAATAAAGTTTATTATTTTATGTATTACTCATATTCATTAGACAGTTCAATTATCCTTCCATAAACTAATAAAACTCACAGTTTATGTCTGTTTAACTGATTATTCTGGTTCATTAAAACTTAACACACCATCATCATCATCTAAAGGTTAAAGGGCAAGTCATTGACCTTTTTTGCTCTTTTACATAATGTGAAAAACACCTGACTGCTCAGGTGTCTGTGATTATCGCGGTGTGTTTCAGTGTTTCTATAATTGAATAGAAATGTGACGATCAACCAGAATAAGCTCATGTGTTCTCACCTGTAGACGATCTTTGTTCTGCTCGTCTGCAGGAGCTCAGAGAGATGGTGAACCTGCCGGGGACCAGACCTGACATGGTGGAGGCTGACTTTGATGGAGTCACAGAAGCTCTGAAAGGTACGAGAAGACTTCGGTCTGTTCTCTGTTTTACTGTATAAACACAACACAAGAGAAGTAGACAAGTCACAGGTTTTATTCACCACAGTGAGAACATGTCCTGTAGCTCATCTACAGTCAGCTGGAGACACAGGTTCTGTTGGTGCAGCTTGGACGTTATGCGGCACTGTCCTCATCCTTGTCTTCGTCCTCGTGGTCGTCAGAGAGACGACATTGAGCTGACTGATGGTGCTGCTCTAGTGATAACAGCCTCCCGCTCAGGGCTGACCGAGAACCTTGATCTGTGTTAAACGTCAGACTCACTGAGTGAAGGATGATGTAAGAGGCTGGTGGTTTGTGTCTGTTGTCAAACTGTCAGTGATGATTTTAATGTCAGAGAAGTGTCGCAGGTTCATGTTTACAAGTAGCTGCAGGAAGTTGATGAAGACCAGTGAATCTGAACATGTTCCAAAACAACCTGACTGTTGAGGTTTGTCTTGATATGCTCTGCACATCAGCTCTGAGATACACACACCTACACACTCTTTCCATATTTACTGAAACAGCAGACACTTCACGCTGATGCAACAGCAGATGAAAGCACACAAACACTCACACGTTTAGATATACACACACATGCAACAGTTAACTGTTTTAAGATGAAGAGTAAGAACAGATTTTATCAACAAACTCAACCGGAAACAGTTTAGTCTACAAGCCTATTCATTTTAATATTTCAATAATTAACATTATCTGATCATCTGATCAGGTCACAGTTCAGTCAAATACTTTATCAATAATGTGAACACAAATCATTTAAATTCAGCTCTTTAACAAACTCAGTGACATATATATATATATATATATATATATATATACATATACATATATTAATTAATTTATTTGCAGACAAGTGTTTTTAGAGTAGACGGCTGTTCCCAGAGCAGACAGGTGTTTTCAGAGTAGACAGATGTTTCCAGAGCAGACCGGTGTTTTTAGAGTAGACAGCTGTTCCCAGAGCAGACAGGTGTTTTCAGAGCAGACAGATGTTCCCAGAGCAGACAGATGTTCCCAGAGTAGACAGGTGTTTTCAGAGCAGACAGATGCTCAGTGTTAATGTTGCCGTCAGATTTACCGAGGCCCAGGAAGCGTCTGACAGAGCTGATGTTGAAGACGGCTCTGCAGACTCCAGGTGAGACGGAGCAGGAGAGGAGGGACCAGGCCTCCCGGACGTGGGGCCTTAGATTCTTCCGGAGCCCCGTCGAGGTCCTGGCCGACCCTGAACGCCACAGGACGGCTGGTATCCGACTGGCGGTCACCAGGCTGGAGGTAAACAGGATTTCATGTGTGCAGTTGCTCGGTATGAGCTCGGTTAAAGCTGGTTACCTGTGTGTGAGCAGGGTTCAGGTGAGGCGGCCCGGGCGGTGCTCACTGGAGAAGTGGAGGACGTGACCTGCGGCCTCGTCATCAGCAGCATCGGCTACAAGAGCCTCCCCATCGACCAATCGGTGCCCTTCGACTCTCAGAGCGCCATCGTCCCGAACACCTTGGGCCGTGTTAAACAAGCCCCAGGTACAGAGTCCACAGGTACACAGACAGACATAATCAAACCCGATCACAGGTGAACTACAGTCCATGTGTCCCTCCAGGTCTGTACTGCAGTGGTTGGCTGAAGACTGGACCGACAGGTGTGATCGCCACCACGATGAACAACAGCTTTGACACGGCTCGGTCGTTACTGGACGACATGGAGTCAGGAGTTCTGGATCTATCAGCTGCCAAGTCTGGATCACAGGTCATCAGTGCTCTGCTGGAACAGAGAGGTACTGTCCTGTCACCTCACCTGTCACCTCACCTGTTGGGTCACGACAGTCACTCATCTGACAGAGGTGGAGACATATAAATTAATTTCACGAGGGGTTAAATAACAAACACTTATCTGTAAAACGTTCCACAATTCAACAGCAGCACAGACTCCGGTAAACTGACTGCAGGTCAGATCTGTGATGTGGAGTCACTTCCTCATCGTTAACTGTGTCTCCTGCTCCAAAACTCTTCTTCTTGGGTCACGTTCATTTTTTTTTTTTTCATTCATCACATTAATCTGAGATGAGGAGAAGACTTGTTGACGTGTTTTGTGCAACCAGCCGAGAATACATGAAAGTACCTGAAGGTTTTATGTTGGGAAAACCCTACTCCTACACAAACAATACACACACGCACACACACACGCACACACACGCGCACACACGCACACACACACCTTATTCTGAAGCTTCCTAAAGGAAAGTGTTGCGTGTCTCATCATGAGTCAGTGTTTAAATGGTGAATGAAAACACCGTTGATGCTTCCTGTCTGACATGATCAGTGTCTCTGTCACCAGTCATGTCTCATCAGTCAAACTGTGTTGGTGTTTTCAGGAGTGAAACCGGTGAGTTTCTCAGACTGGGAGAAGATCGACAGGGTGGAGATGAGCAGAGGTGAAGCCTCAGGGAAACCCCGAGAGAAGCTGCTGACTGTGGAGGAGATGCTCCACGTGGCTCGAACCTGATTCTCAGGTGAACCAGACTCTGACAGACACACAGCTGCTGTTGTAAATGGGGGACCACAGAGACCAGTGACTGACCAGTAACTGAGCACAGATAATAAATGGGGTTACTATTGAACATGCACTGAGTTAATTTGTCCAGATCCTAACAGCTGATTGGTTCTGACAGTTTACACCTGCTTCAGTCTGAAGCAGGTGAAGTTATTAGTAATGACCTCACTATCTACTGTAATCAACTGTGTGTGTGTGTGTGTGTGTAAACTGCATCATATTCACCATCATTAAAAATTTTATTTTATATAAAAAGATTCTTCTTTTCACTTCCTGCTGCTGTAACCTAGATCTGTCTCGTTAGCTCAGAAATGCTACATGCTAAAGTGTTAGCGGGGAAACACTGTGCTCCCATTAATATGCGTTAGTGCAACAAACATGTATCAATCCACAGATGAAAATAGTCCCTAATAATTTGAGTATTTAGGTGTTTTAGTAAATTACTTTACATCAATCAGCTGATCATAAAGCTCCAGGAAGTGTTAAACACTGAAGCAGACTAGTTTAGCCTACCTGTACCTGCAGCCGGCTGACTGGTCCTACAGTCTACTTCTTTAAAACTGTCTTAGCCAGTTTAACTGAGCCTGATATTAGTGACTCATAATATCATGTGTGGTCATGTGACTGAGGGGCAAATGAATGAATGAATGTTGTGTCATTACTCAGAAGTTTGTCAAACCTGTTGGTGATGACATGTTGATGCTGCACTCAGTTTGTCTCCACTGCCCCCGAGTGGTCAACAGAACTATTACAGGTGTAATTACAACCAACATCAGTCAAAAGGAAGTGACCTGACCACAAACAGGAAGTTATACTCACATATTAACAGTAAAGTTGAGACGAGAGAAGTGTAGGGTTATATATAACCTTTTAAAATGTGTTGGACATTTTTATCATGTTTAATGTGAGTATTTTCATGAGACATGTAACATGAATCTGTCTCACCTGTTTCATTCACAGTTAAAGAGAGAGAGTCGATATGTTATCAGTCTCATGAGTGTTTTAAATGTGAAATTAAATACAATTAAAGTTTATTAAACTGAACCAAAAACTGAGAAATCACATCGTCATCACAGCTGGAAAAGACTTTATTATCATCATTATAACATAAATATGTCAGACATAATTCTACATGTGTGAACGGGTGTTCTCAGGTGTGTGTCACGTGATCAGTATATTCCGTAGGTGTGCTCCTGTCCGTCTCTGTATCTGTCCAGGTAACGCAGCGGCTGTCGATGGGGGTATTTGACCTGGGGGGGGTGGTAGACTGGAGGCCGGATGAACTCAAAGACTGGCTCCCTCATGTCTGCCGGGACACACACACCTGATTATCAACACACACCTTCACTTTATCTGTGTGTGTGTGTGTGTGTGTGTGTGTGTGTGTGTGTGTGTGTGTGCGTCAGTGACAGTGTGTGTGTGTCTCACCGAGTGTGTTGTGGAAGGTGTCGGTGACGGACTCGTCCCACTGGCTCTGGAAGAAGGCGAGACCTGCAGGTGTGATGTCATCCTGATGCTTCCTGTAGAAATCCACCGTCTTAAAGGTACGGTGCTCCAGAGAGAGGCTGAGAGGAGAGAGAGAGAGAGAAAAGGCCAGGTGTTTCTATCAGACAGTGAACACATCAGTCACCTGTCTGGTAAATACACTGTGAGAGCTCCTGTGTCCCGAGGTCATTAAATCTACCTCCTAATCATTTACTCATTAGATCCAGGTTATTTACTCTGAACAGTGATGTGAATGTTAATGAACCTTCTTCTAACTAACTCTACATAAACAATCACAAATGATCTCATTATACAAACAACATCAGCTTCCTGTCTGGATGCTGAGTGTACTGCTCACCATGGCGACGGCCTGACGTCGTCTTGGAAGCTGACTGGCCCCTGCTGCTTGAAGAGGATGTAAACGTAGCGGTGGAAGCCTGTTCCTCTGGGAGGGAAGGGGGGCAGGTAGTGACACAGCTCGTCTCCAGCCTGGACCGCTCCACCTGGGATGTTCGCCCTGCACACCAACAGGTCACACAATCAAGCACAGGTCACATGATCATGTATGATCAAACAAATCCACTAAGGTTCTCTCCGTGAATCACGGAGCAGGAAGTGAATTTATCTTAAACTTAAGACTTGGTTGAGAAAAGAATAAATGACACAAATGAATTAATTAGCTTCCTGTCAGTCACAGTTCAACCGATGAAAACATGAAGAACTTAAAGCAGATATATGTCAGTTTATCTGTTGCTACATAGCTAACGTTAGCATTAGCAGCTGTTTCCTAACCAGTCTAGTGAGTTCATCCCCTTACTCACTAACAGCTGTCTCAAGAGGTGGAAACAAACACCAATGTTTTGCTTCTATCACTTCTTTTCTTCTACTGAAGTTAGCATGCTAACCAGCTAGCTCTGCCTCAGTCAGACCGTCTCATCACATACAGAGTCACTGTAGCTGCTGAGAGGACCCGTTATAACGTCTTGTCTTGTAAACACAGCGATGGTGAAGGTCTTGACAAGACACTTAACAGCTGTTAATGCTAACGTTGGCTATGTAGCAATAGCGACACTTCCATGTAGCTGCTTTAATGTGACTGTTTAAAGCTCAGTGACAGAAGGAGCCTCTCAGCATCAGATGAACAGAACGATAAAAATATTTTCAGGCTGAGTTTCATGTTTGTCTCTGTGTCTGTAACATGTTCTGTGGACTGAGTCTCTCCTCAGGCTCTGATGCTGCGTTCAAGTCCCATGCGACAGATAGAGAGATGACTCCCATGTTCACAGCTGTATGATTACAGTCTGTCACCTTCACTGACATCAGGTGTCTCCAAGCTTCATTACAACCTGGACACTGATGTGAACATTGTCGAAGTGTAACTCTCATAATTACTTTAACTTTGATAGTACCTGAGTGCAGAGTAAAAACAGACAGACAAGAGGAGGGTCACATGACCCCCCCAAGTTACAAAAGATGAGATACTTACACCAGCCAGTGGATGTACTCTGCCTCGTTGTCCTGAAGATGCTCATCTGAAACACATGATGTAACACAGTCAGTAAACTCTGACAGTCCATCAGTAATCTGACTCTGTGAGGTTTACTGTGTCTCACCTGGACAGGTGAGCAGGAGGGTCCACAGGGAGCCCTCCTCTGCATCAAAGCTGATCTGAGGGGCTGAAGCTGCCTGGAGAGAAGACAGCAAACAACAGAGTCAGAGAGGACAGGTGAGGGGGGGGTGCACACATTAACACACTGTTAAACTCCCAGTCCTTTAACCTACTTGAGTTGGTGTCAGTCTATTCCCATAATACACTTGGCCACTGTTGTTGTCTTGGCCGTAGTTGACACGGAGTAACACCTGGGGGAGGAAGTAGGCCTTGGGGAAGAGGTCTTTGAAGACTCCGTAGTGCTCTGCCAGTCTCTTTATATGAAACGGAGCACTGCTCTGCTCCCAGGTCTCCTGCACCCGGTCCAGAGGGATCTTAACTGGAGGAGGGGGGGGGCTGATTAATTTATTCACTGAACATTAAGAACCTGAATATGAGAGACAGTGTGTGATCTCACATGTGCGCAGACGTATGCTCCTCTCCAGCTCAGCGTTCTTCTTATTTGCCTTTATCACCTGCCGTCGCTCCCTCACCTCGGTGGTCCTGCGGGGTCTGTAGTGCGGCAGCCCGACATCCACCTGCTCTCCACCTGCAGCCAAAACAACCCTCAGCTTTACCACGAGACGTTTCAGGGGAGTCACCGACAACAGCTTCCTCCTCCGTCTCTCTCACCATGATCCGGATCAGCCTGCTCCATGTAGCCCCTGTAGGTCTTCCACCATGCCGGCTGGTTCTTGGCCTCCTCAGCTCGTCTCAGGTAACGAGTGTAGCTGCGGTACCTCTCCACCGACTCCAGTTTCTTGAGGTCGATCACGTCATTAGGCATGGGACCCAGAGGAGGGGTCCGTTTGCAGAGGGCCACTATCATGAGGAAACACCCCAGAGGTTAGTCAGTCACATAACAGGAAATGATGGGTCATGTCTGGTTGTTCCTGCCTTTACACAGAATTACACATTATACATTTAATTTGTTTCAGTTCTCTATACTTTACACTGGTGCAATTAACTTCACAGTTTGCCTAAATCTTTTACACGTTTGTGTATGTAAGACAAGATAAGTGACAGTGCTTTATACATTTATAAATTAAAACAGGACATTAAAATAGCATTTAAAAACAATACAAACAAAATATTTACATAAGTCATATCAAGATTGCATAAAATCAGGTAGAACACCATTTTAAAAGAAGTGCTGTAGTGTTAAAAGACATTAAAACAACCTAATGCACAAGATTAAACATGTTATGCATGTGATTTATTGGTGAGCTGCAGTAAACGGCGATGTTTTAAGTCCTGATCTAAATGAGCTGACAGTTTCAGCAGATCTCAGATGGTGAACGGTTCGGTATCGTATCTTCTTCTGTATAAATATTTTATCTTTTCCACTTGATCCCTCAGTTCACGTTTAATCGTCACATTTTTCAGGGGAGCCAGGTGAGAGCCTGTCTCCACAGGAGAGGACCGCACGTACCGGAGGTCTAATTCAAACTTTCCCGGACAGATTCACTGAAACCCGGACACCGTCCTGAATATGAACTCATTAATTTAACAAAATCGTTATAATACCTGTTGTTACAAACGTCCTCACATTGTTGACCCCTAAATCTGTCCCGGTCCGCAGGGCAGCGGAGCAGACTGTGCGCAGCGCCATCTTGGAACGAGTTTTTTTTTTTTTTTTCCTTTTTTTTCAGAACATACGGAAGCCGAGAGGAGCTAAACGAGTCTGCGCACTGTGACCTTTCTGTAGCGCTGACTGGCTGTCACTGTACACACAAACTATTAACATTATATTTTATGATATATTTTAACATCAGTACAGCTCTAACAAATCTAGCATAAGTTGTAGAGTAAATTTTTTATTTTTTATATATAATTTTTTTACTTCAGAAGCAACAGCATTGCTACACATATATTATATTTATTACATTATATTATATGATATTATATTATATGATATTATATTATATTATATTATATCATATTGTGAGACTGATCTGTTTCTGTGCGTTTTTAATTTTCCCGACAGAACGCGAAGGCGTCATTTTTGCGTCTGACGTCATCAGGGAAGCTCCATCTGACGATATTTAGTGTTCAGGTAGATGCTGTGTCTGTAGAAGTGGTAAGAAAAGACGTTGTGTTGTCGTTGTGTTGTATCTGGAGTGTGTGTGTGAACATGAACCGTTAGACCGGGTTAATACTGTGACCGTTGTTTGTCCCGGGACACCGAGCTACTGTAACTGACCTGGATGTAGGCTAACGTTAGCTCTGCTCCCGGGCTAAGTGACTGTGGAGCTAACGTTAGATCAGGTCTGAGCTGCTGTTGTTTAGTCTCATAACAGGAATACAGGAAGTTTAATTTTTATACATCACAAACTGTTTCTGTGTGAAAAGGTTTAAAATGTGACATTAAAGGTTTAACAGTGACACTGCTGTTACACTGATGCGTTCAGGGACCATCCTCTCATGTGTGCTTTCTCTCTCTCTCAGAGGTATCTGGTCTGTGTTCAGAGATGGAGTCTCAGAATCCAAACCTGACCTGCATAATCTGCTTTGAGCGGTTCAGGTACCCAGTGACCATCCCCTGTGGCCACACCTTCTGTCAGAGGTGCATCACCACTCACTGGGACACCAAGAGCAAGGCTGACATCGGACCTCACTGCCCCATCTGCAACGAGCCCTTTGAGAAAAGGCCCGTCCTCAAACGCAATGTGTCCCTGTCAGTCCTGACTGAGGCTGCAAACAGCAGCGGCCCCCCCAGCAGAGAGTTGCTCCTGAGGGGGGGTGAAGCGGCTAAAGCCATGCTGCTGTGTGAGCGCCACAAAAAGCCTCTGGTGTATTACTGCAGGCAGGACAAGATGTCCGTTTGCTGCGAGTGTGGCATCTCAGAGTGTGTGACCCATGAGAAGGTGCTGCTGGAGGCAGAGAGGGAGAACCAGGAGGTACAGGACCACGAATGCACCACAGCTGTTTAACATGGACCCAGACACACACTGTTTCTTCGTCATCACATGATGTGAATGTTAAACCCTCCTGTTGTCTCCTGTTACAGCTGCTACTGGAGAGGAAGAGCAAGGAGGTGGGGAAACTCATCGAGGAGACACAGAAAAGTATCAGTGAACTGGCTGAGAACATTAACCAGGCTAAGGTAACGTCCTCATATCTACCTGTCCTCAGGTGAAGAGCATCACCGGGCTTCAGTGTCAAGTCAAGTCAATTTTTATTTGTATAGCGCAAATTCACAACATAAGTTATCTCAAGGCACTTTCCAAATAGAGCAGGTCTAGACCTTCTCTTTAGAATATTATTTACAGAGACCCAACTCCCAGCAAGAGCAGCAGTAGTAGCGACAGTCAGCTAATAACATTAATATTTATTATTATCAATTAAAGTAATCTTAGCAGGTTTAGCAGCAGGTGTTAAACGGGACCATGGGGGCAGTAGGTGGTTTGCAGTTGCAGATCCAAACTCTGCAGCTCTGGAGGCCGGAGGACCTGTGGAGAATAACAGGAAGGAGATAGAGAAGGAAAATGGGCGAGAGAGAGAGAGAGAGAGAGAGAGAGAGGCAAGCTGGGCGCTCATGTCCACAAAGTGCAACCAACATGTCAGAACATGTGTAATAGATGTGGCGGCAATCTTATTTTTCTTATCAGCGATGTAGATAAAAACTACTGTACAGTCTGTGTGTTGACAACAAGAGGGGGAATATTCAGAAGCAGAAACTCCCTTCAAAACATTTACTCAAGAAAAATAAAGACTGAGTCTTTGTGCTCGACTTGGCTCCACACACTGATTACCTACAACTCAGAGCTACTGGCTGTGATGTAACTAAAGTCACTAAATACAGTTTACTGATTCTTAGTCTGGCTCTTACACCAACAACAGAAACCTTCAGCTTCACTCCTGCAGAGTTCAGTTAAACCAGCTTTAGCTCCATGTTCAGCTGCTACAACCAAGTTTAATGAGCAATCAGGAAGTTGATTACTCTCCTGCACACAAGAGACACAAGTCCAGGTGTTAACTGACAAACCCGCAGCTTTTAAAACCAGTGAAGCTTCGTACATTCTCTGTAGATAAAGAATAATACTGTATTCACCTGATGTTCCCAGATCTCACAGAGCAGACGTGTGATTCAGTGTTTTCTGTCAACAGGTGACTCTTGAGCAGACCTCAGCCTGGGTCAGTATGAAGTTCTCCACGCTGCTGAAGGTCCTGGCTGAGAAGCAGCAGGCCACGGAGCTGTTCGTCGACGAGCAGAGGGAGGCCGCCATCACTGAGGCCGAGGCCCGGCTCTCTGAGCTGCAGGAGAACAACCAGAGACTCAAAGAGAGCCAAGAACAGATAGCAGCTCTGCACCAGCTCCCCGACACAGAGCTCATCAAGGTGCTGGACTGTGGTATCAGAAGCTTTAAAATCATCAGCATCAGGACATTGAAGAGAGTTCCCTCTCCCTGTCTCTCTCTCTCTCAGCTCATCTCTGACATCCTGTCTCTCACAGTTTCCTCTCTCTCCTCAGGAGTCTCTGCTCGTAGAAGTTCCTCGTTTTAAGGACGTCCCCACAGACGTGTCCCCCAACCTTCAGGACCGCTTGAACGGGGTCACGGACGTGTTGTCCCGGGTCTCTAAGCTGGTGTCGGAGGACCTGGACAAAGCTGTGAGCGTGGCTGTGGGTCAGGACAGAGACGGTAACCTGGTCCCTCTGAAGCTGCTGGTTCCTCCTCAGTCTGGGTTCTGTGTTCTCACTCTTGTCCCTGGTCTCTAGGTTCTCCTCAGGACAAGAGGCCGATCCTCGCTGTGGTTCCCAGTCCAGCTGCTCCGTGTCACCCTGGGGGGAAGGAGGGCCTCAGCGCCTGTACGTAGACTAATGCTTCCTGTTCTGCCTCTTCTTCTGTGATTGGATATTCTGTATGTGTATTTTCTGTAAGTATCTTTTATTTTGGTGAATCACTTCCTGCTTCTTTGTCCTTGCAGACCGATGCTCTCTGACCTTTGACCCCCGTACGGCCAACGGGCACCTGTTTCTGTCCCAGGAGAACCGGCGGGCGGAGCACCTGACCTCCGGGCCCCGCCACGTCCCAGCTCACGAGGCCCGCTTCGATCACACCTGGCAGGTGCTCTGTTTTCAGGGCTTCACCCGAGGACAACACTACTGGGAGCTGCAGGTGTCCAAGCCCTGGGCCTACCTGGGGGTGAGACCTGTTCACTATCTGTGGGGGGGGTGGGGGTGGGGGGGTCAGGTCTGATACTGAGGGACAGGAGCCAGGTCAGGTACTTCACAGTGTCTGGAGACAACTGAGGCTCATTGATCTACAGTGATGTACCTGAGCTCGGAACAAAGTCTGATACAGTAGAGACCAGGTCTACAGATCTATAGATCCATAGATCTAACGTCTTCATCATGTCCCTTCCTCTCCTCATCCTCATCCTGACTCCTCTTATGCTTCATCATGTCCCCTCCTCTCCTCAGGTGACCTACGAGGCCATTCCCAGGAAGGAGAAGGGGAAGAGGTGCATGGTGGGAATGAACGAGCTGTCCTGGAGCCTGCAGCTGGACGAGCATCAGCTGAGCGCCTGGCACAACGGGCGGAGGGAGACCCTGGGGGGCCACTCCCAGCACAGCCGCATCGGGATGCTGCTGGACTATGAGGCGGGGACGCTGACCTACTACGGAGACGGAAAGACCAGGCTCCACGCCTTCCACTGTATCTTCACCCAGGAGCTCTTCCCCGCCTGCTGGATCGGGGAGGGGGTCAGCATCACCCTCTGCTCAACATGAGGAGACTGAAGAAGACCCCCCCCCCCT